>NC_137558.1:602500-769423 GCF_963082525.1 Nesoenas mayeri | reverse complement strand
ATTTTCACCTCCATTCTTTTCCTCATTTCAGCTCCATTTTGCCCCATTCCAGCTCCATTTTACCCCCATTTTAGCTCATTTTGCCCCATATTTCAGCTCAATTTTGCCCCATTTTCAGCTCCATTTGCCCCATATTTTCACCTCCATTTTGCCCTGTTTTAGCTCAAATTCAGCCCCATTTCAGCTCCATTTTACCCCCTATTTCCCCTCCATTTTACCCCCCATTTCCCCTCCATTTTACCCCACATTTCCCCTCCATTTCGCCCCATTTCTCCCCATTTTGGAAGCGCTCCAAAACACCCTCAATCCCACCGAAATAGCCCCAAACCAGCACCACGTCCCCCCCCGCCGGTCCCTCAGGGCTCCCTGTTTGCTCTCCGGGCCAGGCCGATGCCCCCCCCGAGCCATTTTTTCCTTAAAAAGCCCATTTTTCAGCGAAAAGGGCAAAAAAAAACCCTATTAAAAATGGCATATTTCAGCCCTGGCACCTCCCATTTACCTCAGGCCTCCCCCAAATATTTCCCCTGGCGGCCTGGGAACGGGGCGCAGAAAGGCCCCTTTGTGCCCACAAAACCCTCCTTTTTTGGGTTATTTTAGTTGAAATTCCCTCCTTGCTTGTCGCTAGTTCATATTTTAATATCAGGGAGGGGGGGTGCAGCGTCCCAATGACCCTATTTTAGGTGAATCCGCCCCAAAAAGCTGCGAACAGGGTGACCCCACGTTTGTCCCAGCTGCAAATCCCCCCCAAAACTGATGTAGATTCACCCCCAAAACCACCCGTTTTGCCCCGTTTTTGCGAGGTTTATCACACACAGCCCTTTGTGCACCAACCCCCCCCCCCCCTCCAGGCTCACCCACCCCCCCATGGAAAGGGGCTTTTTTGGGGGGGAACGCCACATTTTTGTGAGATGATGTCAAATGGTTGGCCCCGGCCTAGGCCCCCCGAGCAGGCCTCTTCCTCCTCCTCCTCCTCCTCCTCGCGAGGTCGGGATGAAAAGGCGACTCTTTGGGAAGGTAGAGCCGCACAAAAGGGCCCCTTTGAGCCTCCTCGGTGGGGGGGGGGGGACGGTTTTGAGGCGGATCATGGTGATTTTGGGTCGGTTTCTTTATTTAGTGGCTGGAGGCGGGGGGGGGGGAAATCACGGCCCTGTGCCCCACACCTGTGGCCTGGCCCTAAAACCAGCCGTTTTTAACGCCAAATCCAACCCAAAGTGCATCAACCCCCACCTAAATATTTGCAACAACCCCCCCCAAAATGTTTGCGGGCACCCCCCCCCCAATATTTTTATAGCGGCACCCCCAAGAATAAGAGTTTAATTGAGCCCCCCCCCCCCCCAGCACAATCCTGAGGTGAAACGTCCCCAGGGAGAAGATTTTGGGGGGGAAAATGGAAAAGTTGGGGTACAAAGAGCCCCCTCAAACCCCTTTGGGGATGGGGGGGGGGGGGGGCTTTTCACACACCCCCCCAAAAAAAAAAATAGTGAAAAAAGTGAAAAAAATGAGGGCACGAAGCTGTGGGGGCTGGGGGGGGGGGGGGGGGGGCAGCTAATGAGACCTGCAATTATCCCTAATTAATGAGAGTTGGAAAGCGGCCGGTGATGTTTGTGGGGCTGGGGGGGGGGAGGTTTTGTCACGGGGGGGGTCGGTGGGGACAGATCAAACCGTGGGGTTTTGGGGCTAAAATGGGCGAGTTTGGGACAGGTGATGCGAAAAAGTGGTAGTTTTGAATTAGGGACATGATGGGCGTGGCCTCGCGCCAAAAATATCCACCCGAAAGCCCAAAAATCCACCCAAAATATCCACCCGAAATCCCAAAAATATCCTCTCCAAAATATCCACCTCGAAATCCCAAAATATCCACCCAAAATATCCACCTAAAATCCCCCCAAATCCACCCAAAATATCCACCTGAAATTCCAAAAATCCACCCAAAATATCCAACCAAAATCCACCTGAAATATCCACCCGAAATTCCAAATTATCCACCCAAAATATCCACCTGAAATCCCCAAAACCCACCCAAAATTCATCCAAAATATCCACACCAAAATCCCAAATTATCCACCCAAAATATCCACCCGAAATCCCAAAAATCCACCCAAAATATCCACCTGAAATCCCAAAATATCCACCCGAAATATCCACACAAATTCCAGATTATCCACCCAAAATATCCACCCAAGGTATCCACCCGAAATCCCCAAAAAAACACCCAAAATATCCACCTGAAATTCCACATTATCCACCCAAAATATCCACTCGAAATATCCACCTGAAATATCCACCCGAAATCCCCAAAATCCACCCAAAATATCCACCCAAAATTCCAAAATATCCACCTGAAATATCCACCCAAAATATCCACCCAAAATATCCACCCAAAATTCCAGATGATCCACCCAAAATATCCACCCGAAATTCCAAAAATCTACCCAAAATATCCTACCAAAACCCACCCGAAATATCCACCTGAAATTCCAGATTATCCACCCAAAATATCCACCCGAAATCCCAAAAATCCACCCAAAATATCCACCTGGAATCCCAAAATATCCACCCGGAATTCCAGATTATCCCCCCCCAGCGCCCCCCAGCGTCCCCCCAGCCCCCCAGAGCCCCCCAGCGCCTCCCCAGCGCCCCCCCAAACTCCCCCCCAACCCCCCTCCCAGCTCCTCCCCAGCGCCCCCCTAGACCCCTCAACTTCCCCCCAACCCCCCTCAACCCCCCCAGCTCCTCCCCAGCACCCCCAGCGCCCCCCCCAGCGCCCCCCCAACTCCCCCTCAAGCCCCCTCAACCCCCCCACAGCTCCTCCCCAGAGCCCCCTCAGAGCCCCCCCAGCTCCCCCCCAAACCCCTCCAGCACCTCCACCCCAGCTCCTCCCCAGCGCCCCCACAACGCCCCCCCCAGGGCCCCCCAGAGCCCCCCCAGAGCCCCCCAACCCTCCCCAGCACCTCCCCCCCAGTTCCTCCCCAGCACCCCCAGTGCCCCCCCCCAGCGCCCCCTAACTCCCCCCCAACCCCCCTAAACCCCCCCCAGCTCCTCCCCAGAGCCCCCCCAACCCCCCCCAGCACCTCCTCCCCAGCACCCCCCAGAGACCCCCCCAGCTCCCCCCCAACCTCCCCCAGCACCTCCCCACCAGCTCCTCCCCAGCGCCCCCCCCCAGAGCCCCCCCAGCACCTCCCCCCAGCTCCTCCCCAGCGCCCCCCCCCCCGCGCCCCCCCCCGCGCCCCCCCCGCTCCTGACAAAGCGGCTCCTGTGTCCCCGGCCGCAATTTCCAACAAAACCCACCAAAAACAAACAAATCCCAAAAACCCTAAAAAAACGCAGCAACCCGGCCCTAAAAGCCGCTTTTTTTCCCCTATTTCTCCTCTCCCAGCTCGAGGGTCCCGCGGTTTGAACGGAGACCGGGCTGGCTGGCCGGGGGGGGGGGCCGGGGGGGGGGTTAATTAATTTCTATTAATTGCATTAATGTGGGGAAGCGGAAGGCGCAGCAGCGGGGGCGCCGGGTAATGAGGGATTAGCGGGAGCGGGGGGGTCGTTAAGGGGAATCAGCGTCAGGAGTGATGTGGAGTGTGCGCCCCCCCCGCGTGGTTTGGGGACACGGTGGGGGGGGGGGGGACACACGGTGACATCGAGAAGGACCAGCCCCCCCCTCCTCGTTCTGTGGGGTTGGGGGGTGAGAGGGGAAACTGAGGCACAACGGGGTGTTCTGGGCCTGATCCTGCTGGGGTTTGGGGGTCCTGGGGTTGGGGGGTCCTGAGGTTTGGGGGTCCTGGGGTTGGGGGGGGGGAGGTCCCCAGGTCCCTCCCCCCCCCCGAAATGAACCCCAAGATGTGGGGACAAGGGGACGTTGGGATTGACCCCCCAGTGGGTCCTTGAATGGCAAGAATTGAACCCAAAGGAGAGTTTGGGGGTGTCTGAGCCCAGTTTTGGGGTGATTAACCCGTTTTGGGTGACTAATGGCAGCTTTGGGGTGTCTGAGCCCAGTTTGGGGGTGTCTGAGCCCAGTTTTGGGGTCATTAACCCCAGTTTGGGGTGACTAATCCCAGCTTTGGGGTGTCCAAGCCCAGTGGTGGGGTGTCTGAGCCCAGTTTTGGGGTGATTAACCCCAGTTTCTGGGGTGTCTGATCTCACTTTTTGGGGTGATTGACCCGTTTTTGGGGTGTCTGGTGCCAGCTTTGGGGTGTCTGATCCCAGTGTCCCCTCGTGGGGTTTGGGGGGTACACAGTTCGTTCAGTGGGGTTTGGGATGAGGTTGGGGCCGCGGTGACATGGAGCTGCTCGGTGTCCCCAACTGTCCCCTCGTGGTGTCACAAGTGGGTCCTGCTCTTTGCTCGAGGGGTTTGGGGGGTCCCAGGGACCCCAAATTGGGGCAGGTCGGGGGTTGTTTGGATGTTTCGGGTACACGAGCCCGTTTCACCTGTTACCCGGATCCATAGAAGCTCGTCCGCCCACAAAGGCCGGGATTAGGCTGGGATTAGGCTGGGATTAGGCCGGGTTTAGGACCAGACAGATAGCGAAGGGTCCCTGGGATGGAAAGGTCACTGGACCCCTCACCTGCCGCAGAAAATAACCCAAATCTGCTTGTTTTTCAGCAAAAATCCGCCGGCAGCGCTCAGAGCACGTCGGCCCCGCTCCCGTCCCGCGGAACCCCCGAACCCCGCGGGATTTTGCCAAAAACCCCGTTCCTCGGTGTAAAACGGCTGCGAATTGCGCTGGCGAATTGCGCTGGACGGGCCCCGAGCTGCGAAAGCTCGTTAGCGGCGGGGGTTAATTGGCGCTGCGGAGGCGCTGAATGGGGCATTGAGGCCGTGTTTGCAGAAGCCACGTGTGCGTCGAGGAACACGGAGCCGGGCGAGCAGAGTCAATATGACCCCAGAATCCCCGGCCCGGAGTGCGGCGCTGTGATTTATCCTATTAATAAGGGGTAAGCGCTCGGGGCGTTTCCGCAGCCGCGGGGGGGGGCGGGAGCCTCGGGCTCCCGGGGCACAAGTCGCCTTTGACGGGACCGTTTCCCCCTGGGGGGGGAGCCAAGGAAAACGATGTTGGTCGAGTTTTGGCCGAAAGCGGCTCCTTTCAGCCCAGAATCGCGGCACCGCGGGGCCCTAGAGCCGCCGGATCCCCCGCGTCAAACCAAAGGCGCCAGCACCCCAAAACTCCATCTCTGGCGCCTTCCTGCGCCAAATTGGGCTGAAACGCCGCGATTTGTAGCGCCTGATTGTGATTGATTTTAATTAATTTTGCAGAAATCGCCTTCCCGCTCGTTAACGGACGCTCGATTAGCGCGCAAAGCACCGGCGTTCTTCTCATTCGGACCTTTATTTGCAGTATAAGATAGAAA
Source organism: Nesoenas mayeri (assembly GCF_963082525.1). Lineage (NCBI taxonomy): Eukaryota > Metazoa > Chordata > Aves > Columbiformes > Columbidae > Nesoenas > Nesoenas mayeri. Next base: position 764,083 of record NC_137558.1, on the reverse strand, counting down.
AAGGTAATAAATGAACTCGGTATAAAACACACGGAGGGGAAGGGGACAAACCAGCCAACCAGGGACACGAACCGGGGTGAAAAGGGGGGAATTCGGTACAAAACTACAGGTAGAGAAAAGTGTATAAAATATCCCTCCCAAGTACAAAAGCGGACGTTGTTTCGGTCGGGGGTTTGATTTACAAAGGGGAAAGAGGCTCCGTCCGCGCTCGCCGCTTCCTCGGGAATAAATTAAACCGGCTGAAGCGCCAGCGGCGAAACGTCCAAAAGCAGCAGAACGTCCTCAAAATAAAACACCCCATTGTTTTTGGGGGGGTTGAAGCGCTTCTGAATGTTCCCTCGGTTCGTCCCGGTGGCGGCGCCCGAAGCCGCGGCCGCGCGTGGGGCCGGACCCGCGGCAACGGGTGCGCGAGTATTGGGGGGGGAGGCAAAAAACACCCCAAATGGGTGAAAACCCCCGACGCACACGCGGAATTTGTTCATTCTGGACAAAAAAAGGCTCGGAAATATGTACAAAAGCGCTTGAGCGGGTTCGACTCGGGGGTTTGTACCTGAAATTGGTGGATGTGGGGGGAAAGGAGGCTCGAAAAGTGGCGTTTTAACAAGAAAAGGGACTCGCGGGAGCCCGCGGCTCCGGCCCGAAAACGGGGGGAAAACGCTGGTTTTGGGGACAACGAGAAGGAAACGAAGGTTCTCCCCGCAAATGGGGCCTCGAGCCGCGCGGTTCGGAGCGTTAAGTGCTGAACCCCAAAGATGATCCGCCCCAAAACCGCCCGCAAGCAGAACAAGGAAAGTCCGATGGGAAGTTCCGCCCCCGCGAGTCTCAGCACCTCGAGTTGTACAAAAAACCCCCCCAAAAGCAAAGGGCGCGTGTGCTCATGGCGGCGCCGCGTTGGTCCGGCGTTCGGACAGAACCGCGGGGGCCCGGTCGCGGTGTCGCCGCCGAGGCCCCGGGCGGCCCCGCGGGACGAATTTGGGCACTTTTGAGGCAAAAGGCGTCGTCGGGGAAGCGGCGGCATCAGAGCAGCTTGCGGTGCAGGATCTCCCAGGCCATGCGCTTGCGGAAATACGGCATGTGTTGCTGCGGGGGGAGAGACGAGTTACAACGCGGGCAACGGGAACCGCGCCGCCGGCCCCCCCGCGGCCGTTTTACCCCTTCCCGGGGGAAATATACGTCCCAATTATTGAAAACGCACCAGCAGGTGATGCCGCGGTAATAACGCGGCTCTGCTGATGTTCTCTAATAATGAGGAGTAACAATCGGCAGAGGGACAATGTTAAATAACACCGAACCCCTCTGGGATGCGGGTGCGACGTCCCGGTTTTGTCGCCACGGTGAGCGGTGCCGGTGGATTTGGGTCCCACACAACAATGCGGCTTTGGAGGAGTTTTGCGCGGTGTGAAAATGGGGCCGGGGGCACCTTAAACCCCCCGAAAACAAGAAGAATTTGGAAGAAGCGGAACGTGGCCCAAACCTGGGTGAAGTTGATGGGCTTGTCTTTGGTGATGCAGTCGGCGTATTTGCAGGCGAACATCCCGCAGTCGCTGCCGTTCATCTGCTGCGGGATCTCCTGCCGGGGACACGGGGCAAACGTCACAACCGGGACGGGGGGGGACCCAAATCGGCACCGTTCTGTGTGTAAACCCCCCCCGGGTCATCGGTCCAACCGTTCACCCAACGCTGGCACCAAAACGCCCCCAGACCCTCGTCTGTCACCCCCCAGGGACGGCGACCCCAGCACTGCCCTGGGCAGCTTGTTCAATGCCCTTTGGGGCAGAAATCACCCCAAATTTCCCCCCTCAGCCCCCCCGGGCGCAACTTGAGGCCGTTTCCTCCCGTTCTATCCATTTATCCCATCACTGACGTCCCTCTGGGCTCCTCTTCTCCAGCGCCGGCTCTCTCAGCCTTTCCCGATGCTCCAGACCCCTCAGCATCTTTGTGTCCCTCCCCAGTAACTCCCCGTCCCGCTCAAACTGGGGAGCCCAGAACTGGTCCCAGTATGAAGAGCAGCAGCGACGGGGACGGCACAGGGATGGGGACGGGGATGAGGACGGCACGGGGACGGGGACGGCACAGGGACGTCCCCGCTCCCCAAAGTCTCCCCATATCCACGTGGGGTGGTGGTTGGGGATTTGGCACCGAGAACCCAGATCTGTTCACCCCGTGAACGCGTCCGTGGGGCCAAGAATGAACCGAAGAGCAGGAGAAACGGTTCCCCAGACCCACCTGGCTCTTCTTGCTCAGCAGCGACCACCCGTTGGTGTCCAGCTCCTTCCTCCTCTTGTCCAGACTCTCCTGCTTCAGGTATTGCCTGGAGGAGAGAACAGATCTCAGCACGGGGCCGGGAAAGCGGCCAAGATGTCACCAAGATGTCACCCAAAGCGTCCTCCGCCGTGTCTGCACCATCAACGTTTCCGTCCCCGCGTCGGGCACTTTTCAAATGGCCCCACGGACCCGGGCAGGAAACAACAGCCCAGCTCAGAGCTCACCCAAAATGAGTCAAACCCACAAACAGACCAGCGAGAACGAACCCGATCCACGAGAACGAACCCGATCCACGAGAATGAACCCGATCCATCGGGGAACGGAGCCGAGGGGACACCGAGGGTCTTAATGAGCGCCTAATTAGGAGCAAATATGTCGCAACCTTACCAGCAGCTTGGGGACAATCGCCCTGTGCGTGAAGTGGAAAGAGCTCGGGATGGTGGAGAGAGGAGCCGAGGTGATGGACCCAAAACCTTCTCAATGACCCCAAAACCTTCTCAATGACCCCAAAACCTTCTCAATGACCCCAAATTGGCTCCTCCGTGCTGGCTGCAGGTACCGCTCAGGACATTGAGCTTTGCCAACGCGTCTCGCCCGGGAAGATGGACAGAAAGCGGCACCCACGTGTTCAAACGGCCCCAGGAGCCTCCTCGGCGTCGGGGTCACCATAAGAAGGTTTGGAGATGAAAGGCGGGGGACCAGGCGGAGATTTGGCCCCGGCGCGGGGACACGTGTCACCACGGGGAACCGACGGTGGCGGATCCGCTCAGAAACACCAAACACGGGGGGAAAAGGGGGTCAAGACGAGTCCAGAAGACGGAGCGCAGACCTGGCTGCCCCGGGGAACTCATGTCCATCGTAACTTTAAACTACGCAAAGGAAACGAGTAGAACCGAGAACCCACGGCGGCGGCACCACCGGCAAGCCCTGAACGCGGATCCGGCGCCGCCAGAGCCAAAAATCACCGGTAACAGGTTCTGGCGGGTGTCGGAGTCTCCGGTCGGGAATTCTCCCTCCTGGCAGCTCCCTGGGCCCGGGCAGGTCCGGACGAGCGTTCTCTCCCAGGTTCATTAGCTGCCTGTCGCTAATTGCTCCGGGGAACCCGCGTCTCCGCTCGGCCGCGGTTTGGACACGACGGGGCCAGCGGGGGGTGAATCTGACACTGAACCCTTTTCAGTGCCCGTGGGACGACTCCGTGTCCCGTCTGCAAATCGACACCCGGCGGGGGAGGAGAAACGGGGCAGCGGAGCCTCCGCACCGCGAAGACGGCAATTAATTAAACCGCATCATTTCAACCGCAATAAAGAAATAATCCTGGCGAGCGCAGCTTCTGCAGCAGCCGCGTGAGTTCTCGGGGGTAAAAGAGAACGGGGAGCGAAGGTCTGAGGGTGAAGATACAAAACACGAGGAACCGGGACGAGAAACGTCCCCGTGTGGGCACCAAGAGGATCCGACGGGTGGGATTAAACAGAGCGCAGGAGCCTGGGAGCACATACGTTGCCTCCGGATCCCGAGGGGGCAGCGCCGGATTGATGAGCTTTGGCAGCACCGGATTGATGAGCTTTGGCAGCGCCTCCAGGGCCACGAGCTCGATGGGAATTTTCGGCGTGGTTGCACCGCGGAGCCGGCCCCGCAGCCGCGGGCGCTCCGGCTCCGTTCCCACCGCCCGGCGACCCCAGCGCCCTCCACACCGACGCCTCGCACCGAAAAACGACCCTTTCCGAGCCCAGACGCCGCGTTCCCCAAGGGGAAAACCCATATAAATCCACGGCGGGTCTGGCGGGAGGGGAAATAAAGACACCGCGCCGCCAAAACCCGCGGGCTCTGCTCGTTCCCGGCCCGTCCAGCGCCCTCCTGCCTGATCCAGCGCCTGCCCCGCGCCTCAGTTTCCCTCTCGGTATCGCACTCACCGCCTTTAGGAAGCTCTAAAGATTGAAAGCATGAAAGGGTCACTAACCATGAATAGGACCTTCCGTCCCTTCTTCCCGGTGTGATCCTCCCACTGCATTCAACCAAAAAAGCCTCCTAAAAGGAAACAGAGGGAAAACAATTACGTCCGGGGCGGCAACCACCTCAGATCGCGGCTCTACCGCTTCACCCTGCGCGGCCAAAACACCTCGTGTGTCCTCAAACGTTCGCCGGCACCAGTTTGGGGACGTTTCCTCAGCCTGGGTCCCTAAATGAGCCCCGGGTGCCCCTCACGCTTCCCACGTGTTTCGTTTCACCAAATTTGGGCCTTTTTCCTCGGAATCCAAGAAATTTGGGCTGAAAGGAACACGAGCCAAGAGACGCGCCCTAAGGATTTTACACGTCCCTTCCTTTAAATCAACACGGCGGGAAACGGCTCGTGTCTGAGTTATTAAAACACGGCGGGTGCGACGCGACTCAACCACGAAAGGGAAGACGCCAAACCGACTGGGCACGGCGTCTGTCTGTCCTTATCACCATCAGCATCCCGACGAGCGACGGACTCAACCCCGCGCCCGACACTCGGGGATCGTGTTCCCCGGGTCGGCGTCACCGCGACGAGAAGAACCGCGTAAATCACAGCGGCGATCCGATCCCCGGCGGCCCTCGCGGGCACGGACGCGACCGGAGGCCTCGGGGCTGGTTCTGGGTTGTTCTCTCACACCTGCTCGTTGTTGTCGCTCCGCGGCAGCTCCAAAAGCCGGGAGAGCCGTCGTGGGTTTGCCACCTGCTCTCCGAAATCCCAAATCCCCGCGGTTTGAAGGATTCTCGCCCGGTTTGGCGCTCGACTCGGTGCAAAGAGCCCCCCAAAGCTCCATCGCGCTCTCCGCAACCCCCAAAACTCTTTGTGCCAGGAGGGAGTGGGAGGCACCATTCCATCAGAAGGGTCCAAAAAAAGCTGGTTTCCTCCTAAAAACGATGCCCAGAAGAGTCTGAGATGGGTAAAACCCCATGAACTTAACAGGACAGGTCTGAGAACACCCGACGTCCTCAACGGGACGCGGAGCCGGGAGCAGCGGGTGACGGATCCTGGGGGGCGGCGAGGACGAGACACCACAGAAACCGCAAAGAAGCCAAAAAAGCAGGAGTTTCCTTTAAATCCCCCACAAAAGGGACCGTCCCCACGGGGACCGCGCCCCGATCTGTGCGTGCCCCGAGCCACAGAGCGTTACTCACAGCAGAATCCTGCAGGCCTCGCTGTTGATCCCGCCCATGGAGTCGTAGTACGTGATGCTCTTTTTCCTGAAGTCTACGACCTGCAATGAGAGTTCGGCCTATCAGGCGGCGCCGGGACGGCGATCGGGCCATTTCACAGCGGAGAAGATTTGGGGGACTCGGAAAACCCTCCTCAAAACTCCCCCCTTTCCGCTGCGCCGTTTGACCACCAAATCTCCACGTTATTCATCGAACCGAATCTCTAAACGGGGTAAAACACGCAAGCGCCGCGACCCCAATTGTTTCAGCCGCTCTTGCTCCACCTGACATGTAGAATTAAGGACACGAGTCCCCTGGGTGTGTTTTATTTGGGGCCGGTGTCCCATTTCCCCAGCGCCGAAGAAGCGCACGGTGCCAGCGCCAAGGGACGGGAACAAAGGATCAACCGGCGCCAGAGGCACCAAACCGCCCTATCTGCCCTCAAAATCTGCCCCGAGGCGACGTCTCCGGGGTTGAGCTCGTGGGACCGTGGAAATCAGGTTGTTGTGCGGAGCCAGAGCCAACGTGACCAGCGTGGCCCCCTCGGTCCTTTAAAACCCCCCCAAAAGGCTCTTTTTAGTCGCTCTACGCTTCAGTTTTAGCCACAAACGTCAATTTTGGGCTGAACTTGAGATTGTAGCCTAAAGCTTGATAGGAATCGCGGTGGAGCGGCCCCGGCGCCGTCCGAACACTCACCGCCAGGCACCAGTGCACGCCCAGGTGAATGGGCACCAGCAGCAGGTCCACCGAGAAAATATCCACCTTCTTGGTCCAGCGTTTCACCGCCTGGTACCCGGCCGTCTTCAGTTTGGTGAAGAAGAAGGTGTTGAAGGCGTGAACCGCCGGCAAACCCTTCTCTTTGCTGCGCTCCATCAGCAGGTTCATGTAGAAATTAATTATCTGCGGGGGAAAAAAGCATCAGGGAGCGTGAGAGGGTTGATGCTTCTGCGTAAGGTGCTTTGCCTGTGTAAAATTAGCTTAAAAAGTGTTTAATTAGATAAAAGCCCTGCCCTGGGTGGGGTTTACAGCAGCTTGAAAGCTTGAAGAATCCAGAGGGGTCTAGAGCAGCTCCTCACCTCGTCGTTGAGCCAGTTGAGGTTGTTGAGGGTCTGAATGTCCTTCCGAGTGATCGTCAGGCGAAAAGCTTCGCTCAGCACCTCGTCCTGGTTCCCGCCGCGGAACACGCTCTTTATCTCCTTCTCCATTTCCTGCAGGAAGGACGCAGCGTTAGAGCCGGGTTTAAACCCAGGTTTATCCTCAGATATAAACTCGCTACAAAACACGCAGCAAAAAGGAGCCGGGATCCATTTCTACGCTGGAAATCACATTAAAATTTAGCGTCTTTGCGTCCACAGCGACCCACGTGAATTCACCTCGGTGATTTCGGGGAATTCCTCTTCACTGTCAGCAGATTTCGCGTCTTCTTTCTCCTCCGGGACGACGGTGACGGGGATTTCCTTCTCCAGGGGCACGCGGAGGTTTAAATCCACCAGATCCTGCACCGAGTGCTCCTGTTCCTGCAGCCGCTGGAGGAGAAAACACCTTTCCGTGAGGTGCTGGCCAACGGCGTCACCTCTCTGGGGACAATCACTCCACAAAGGGACATGGATGGGGACGCTCATCCCCTCTGGGACGTCAACGAGAGCCCCACTAAGGGATGGGGACGCTCATCCTGTCTGGGACGTCAACCAGAGCCCCGCTAAGGGACGGGGACGCTCATCCTGTCTGGGACGTCAACCAGAGCCCCGCTAAGGGATGGGGACGCTCATCCTGTCTGGGACGTCAACCAGAGCCCCGCTAAGGGACGGGGACACTCATCCCATCTGGGACGTCAACCAGAGCCCCGCCAAGGGACGGGGACGCTCATCCCGTCTGGGATATCAATGAGAGCCCCGCCAAGGGACAGGGACACTCATCCTGCCTGGGACGTCAACCAGAGACGTGCCAAGGGATGGGGACGCTCATCCCGTCTGGGATATCAATGAGAGCCCCGCCAAAGGACGGGGACGCTCATCCTGTCTGGGACGCCAACAAGAGTCCCACCAAGGGACGGGAACGCTCATCCCGTCTGGGACGTCAACGAGAGCCCCGCCAAGGGACAGGGATGCTCATCCCATCTGGGATATCAATGAGAACCCCGCCAAGGGATGGGGACACTCATCCCGTCCGGAATGCCAACCAGAGCCCCACCAAGGGACTGCGAAACAATGAAGACACCAGACCCTCAAAAGAGCTAATTTTTGCCATCTTTCTGTTCCAAATTCACCCAGGGTCGGGTGTTTTGCCCCACGGACACGTTACCTGGCTCTGCAGCTGCAAGGCCAGCGCCTTCTGCTCCTCGATCTGCCGCCACCTCTCGCGGGCGCGCGAGTCGTAGACGCTGGTCCTGAAAAAGCCGAGTTGACGTGACCAAAACGTTTGTTTCCACACAGAAAAAAACAGCAACAAACCCCTGTGTACTTACAGTTCTTTGATCCACAGCTCTGCCTGGAAGAACGGGAGGCTGGGAAAGGGGAGAAAGGACAAGTGGGAGCGTTACAAGTGGAAGTAATTGCCTAAAAAGGGATTTTTAGGTGTTATTTGAGGATTTTCTTGTTGCTAGAGCGGCGGTAAGAACTACGGCCGGATCCGACGGTGTTTCAACAAAGAGTTTCTCTTCTTTTCATGCAATTTAAAATGCTCATGTCACCCCCGGTGCCGTTTTCCAGTCTCTCACCTTGGTGCCGGCGTTCTGGAATCCTTGACCTTGAGCAAAATGACAGAATCCGACCCTAAAAAGAGGAAAGAATTACAGAACGTTGTCACCGTCACAATTACAAACGGTTTCTGCGGGTGCCCAAATACAGAGCGCGGAGAGCAAAAGCGGCTTTGCCGTGTGGATTTCATTAAACCGGAGGTTTTCGGGTCTGCTTTTGGGCCGGTTTTATTTGTGGGGGGTGTTTTACCTTCGGACTGCGCGCTGGGCGCCGGGAGGTTCTCTTGGTGCTGCTGCGCCGCGGAGCTGCCGGACTGGAAAATACCGGAGGGGTAAGTGGGTGCGGAGAAGAGCGCGGGTTTGTGTGCCGGTGGCTCCGGCGCCCCGAGGACACCGGTGGCTGACGCGCTGGGAGCCTCAAACAGCTTCAAGTCCGTGCCTGGAGTTTCCTTCACCACCGTTTTGCTGGAATTTGAGCAGCGGGATCTAGAAATGACAGGAAATTCAGCCCCCGGTGGACTCGTGCGGCGGCGCCGGCACGGAAAGTGTTCTCCGTACTCACAGGTGGAAGGGGAAGAGCGAGGAGGGTTTGGACGTGGAGAATTGTTTCCCAGTGACCATCTGGAGCAGCTGCCGGTAGATCTCGCGCTCTTCCTCCCGAACAGTCTGCGGGGAAACAACCAGAAACCTCTAAATCAACACGATTTCAACCAAAAACACTGCGATGGTGAGAAGATACACGGGGAAACAGAGATTTTGGTGGCGGAAGGATGTCTTGGGGGCTTAAAGAGTTCAAGCCTCCTTAAGCTGAGGTTAAGTGTGAGTGGGGGCAGAGCCACACGGTTTCACCTCCTCGGCCGTGCTGATGAAGCGCCGGGGGGTTTTCTTGGGGCTGCGGCGGCTCCACGACGGGCTGGGCGCCGGTTTGATGGGAAACGCCGACGCGTGGCAGTGGTGGTTCGACTTCCCCACGAAGCTGTTGGACGTCCCGCTGCCAAGGGAAAGAAACACGTCACTTCCATTCGATCCCGCGCTCGTTTTAGCCCGTAACCCCATTCCGCTCCATCCCCAAGCGCTGGCCTTGCAGCTGCAGAGCCAGGTAACGCGTCCGCAGGGCAAAACACCCGACCCCGGGCGAATTTGGAACAGAAAGATGGCAAAAATCAGCTCTTTTGAGGGTCTGGTGTCTTCATTGTTTCCCAGTCCCTTGGTGGGGCTCTGGTTGACGTCCCAGACAGGACACAGAGCACAGAGCGCCCCGCTCGGAGCAGAACCTGCGTTTGATTTGCGTTTTAAGAGCTGTTTAAAGGTAAAGGCGGCACCGCTGAGGCCGAGGAGCCCCAAAACCGCGCGGAATGGCCCCAAACGCCATCCCTCGGCTTCTCTTGAACGCCGAGAGCGGCCGCCATCCCTTGCCTCGCTGCTCCCCACGCGGCAGCGGGAACAACCACCCGCGGGGCGCTTTGGCGTTTCTCCTGTTGAAATGAACCTTCAAACCAACGTTTTCGGGAGGAATTAAGACTCGAGCGGGTCTGGAAGGGGCTGGAGCAACCGGAGGTCACGGCGGGTGCCGAAATTCTCCCGCACGTTTCTATTACTAAACGATGATGTCTGATTTCTCGCTAATTTCCCAGTGGCATAACGAGCTTCCGCTCTCCTCCCAGCGTGATCCCTTGCGCCCCCGCACCCTCCCCGAACCATCGCTCGCGCCTTTGAGGCGGCTCCTTTGCCAAAAAGAGGTTTATAAACCCCAAAAGGCACCTCAGCCCCAATTGACCTCGACCCACGCGACCGGTTCCCCCCCTAAATTCGCTCCCGGGGGCTCGTGGGGTAAAACAAGGTGGGGAGGGGGCCGGACGCACCCGGAGGTTTTGCGGCCATCGAGGTAGGAGCTTCGGCTCAGCCGCGGCTTCTGCGGGACGGTGCCCGGCGGGGGCGCCAGCCCCCTCCAGTGCCCGTTGGTGCCGCAGCCGGCGCCGCGCGGCTCCCGGTAGCTCTCGGGACCGGAGATTTCTGGGGGGAAAACACACAAAACAATCAATAAAGAGCCACGTTTCCCGCCCGCCACCAATTCGGGGAGGAAACAGCCACAAAAGCGCCGTTGTGGGGCGGAGAGCGCGGCGTTACCGGGGCCGTAGTTGAGGGCGCAGGAGGCGTTCCCGGCGGGGCACGCGAAGGCGCCGCTCTTGAGGGGCAGGAGCTGCGGGAAATGTCACAGTTATTTGTTAGAAAGCAGCAGAATTCCGTCAAAAAGCCCACGGGGGATAAAACCACAGGGGGGACGCGACGCCGCTGCGCCCGAGCCCCGCGGCGGGAACTGGTGGTTACTGGGCAGACTGGGGTGACAACGTGGAGTCACTGAGCAGACTGGGGTGACAATGGGGAGTCACTGGGCAGACTGGGGTGACGACACAGAGTTACTGGGCAGACTGGGGTGACAATGGCAAGTCACTGGGCAGACTGGGGTGACAATGGGGAGTCACTGAGCAGACTGGAGTGACAATGGGGAGTTACTGGGCAGACTGGGGTGAGGACACAGTCACTGGGCAGACTGGGGTGAGGACACAGAGTCACTGGGCAGACTGGGGTGACAACGGGGAGTCACTGAGCAGACTGGGGTGAGGACACGGAGTCACTGGGCAGACTGGAGTGACAATGTGGAGTCACTGGGCAGACTGGGGTGACAACGGGGAGTCACTGGGCAGACTGGGGTGAGGACACGGAGTCACTGGGCAGACTGGGGTGACAACGGGGAGTCACTGGGCAGACTGGGGTGAGGACACGGAGTCACTGGGCAGACTGGAGTGACAATGTGGAGTCACTGGGCAGACTGGGGTGACAATGGGGAGTCACTGGGCAGACTGGGGTGACAATGGGGAGTCACTGGGCAGACTGGGGTGAGGACACAGAGTCACTGGGCAGACTGGGGTGAGGACACAGTTACTGGGCAGACTGGGGTGACAATGGGGAGTCACTGGGCAGACTGGGGTGACAATGGGGAGTCACTGGGCAGACTGGGGTGAGGACACAGAGTCACTGGGCAGACTGGGGTGAGGACACAGAGTCACTGGGCAGACTGGGGTGACAATGTGGGGTCAGGGACACGCGGGGGCGGGGACACGCGGGGGCGGGCGCAGCGTCTCCCCCCCCCCCGTCCCCTCCCAACCCGGGCAGAGAAGCCCCAGCTCCGGTTTCCCCTCGTTACACGTTAAACGTTCCACGTTCCAATTGCAGCGGCTGCTCGGGGCGCACCCTCCGCCCCCCCCCCGGTGCCCCCTCCGCCCCCCCCAAACTGCCCCGCGCGCCGCCTCGGGCGCCGCTCCGTTCGGTCCCGCCCCGCACGTGTCTGTTTGCCCCAAATCACCCGAATCTCACCGAACCCGTTCGGCGGGAACCGACCCGCGGCCCCAACCTCCTCCGAGCGCCTTCACCCGCCAGTTCGTGCCCCCCCCGGGCCGGGAAGCGGCGGAGCGCCCGGACCCCCCGGCACAACCCCCGTCCCGCTCTCACCTCGCGCTCCGCCGGGCCCCGCGGCTCCCGCAGCCCGGCCCGCGGAAAGGCCGCGAAGGCGGCGCCCCGGGGCTCCATCCTCATGGGCTCCGCGGCGGCTCCGGCGGGAGAAGCGGCGCCGGGAGCCCCGGAGCGGCGGGGACGCGCCGGTTGTGCTGCGGGGACGGGCGGCGGTGGGGAGGCCGCGGGAGGGCGCTGCGCCCCGTGTCCCCCGTGTCCCCCGTGTCCGTGTCCCCGGGCCGGGATCGGGCCCACCCGCGGCTCCGCTCCGGCCCCACCGGAAGCGGAAGCGTCCCGAGGCCGCGCGCGCCTTTTCCCGGGCCCCGGTGAACGGCTGCCGGCAACGAGGCGGACGGAAGCGGAAGTAGCGGGAACGGGCGGGCGGGGCGCGGCGCGGCGCCGCCGGAAGTAGCGCCTCGGACAGAAAGGCGCATGCGCGGCGGGAGCCCGGCGGGGCGGTGGGGGGATGGCGCCCCCTGGCGGCGCGGCGGCCGCGCGGGTGCGCTCGGACCGCGGGGCCGCGACACCCGCGGGGGACACGGGGTGGGGCGGGCTGCCCTGGGGGGTGTCCCTGGGGGGTGTCCCTGAGGGGTGTCCCTGGGGGGTGTCCCTGGGGGGTGTCCCCTACGGGGTGTCCCTGAGGGGTGTCCCTGGGGGGTGTCCCCTGGGGGGTGTCCCTGCGGGGTGTCCCTGGGAGGTGTCCCTGGGGGGTGTCCCCTGCGGGGTGGCCCTGGGGGGTGGCCCTGGGGGGTGTCCCCTGCGGGGTGTCCCTGCGGGGTGTCCCTGGGAGGTGTCCCTGGGGGGTGTCCCCTACGGGGTGGCCCTGGGGGGTGGCCCTGGGGCGGCTGAGCTGACACAGATCCTGGTGCCGCCATCGACCCCATCTCAGCCAATGGATCCCCTTAGAACTGATCCCATCAGAGCCAATTGATCCCATTACAGCTGATTGATCCCCTTAGAACTGATCCCGTTAGAACTGATCCCGTTACAGCTGATCGATCCCATTAGAGCCAATTGATCCCGTTAGAACTGATCCCGTCACAGCTGATCCCGTCACAGCTGATTGATTCCATTACAGCTGATCCCATTACACCCGATCAATCCCATTAGAGCCAATTGATCCCATTAGAACTGATCCCATCACAGCTGATTGATCCCATTACAGCTGATCCCGTTACATCTGATTGATTCCATTAGAACTGATCCCATTACAGCTGATCGATCCCATTAGTCAATTGATCCCACTAGAACTGATCCCATTACAGCTGATCCTGTTACAGCTTATTGATCCCATTAGAACTGATCCCATTAGAGCCAACTGATCCCATTAGAACTGATCCCATTACACCTGATCGCATTAGAGCCAATTGATCCCATTAGAACTGATCCCATCACAGCCGATTGATCCCATTAGAACTGATCCCATTACAGCTGATCCCATTAGAGCCAATTGATCCCATTAGAACTGATCCCATTACACCTGATCCCATTACAGCTTATTGATCCCATTAGAATTGATCCCATTACAGCTGATCCTTTTCCAGCTGATCAACCCCATCACAGCTGATCGATCCCGTTAGTGCTGGTTGATCCCATTACTGCTGATCCCGTTGCAGCCAGCAGATCCCGTTACACCCAATCCCATTACAGCTGATCCCATTACGGCCGGTAGATCCCATGACAACGGATCCCGCCCCAGCCCACAGATCCCGTTCCAGCCGATGCCGGCGCAGCCAATCGATCCCGACCGCGGGCCATGGTCCCCGAGGTGCCGCCGGAGCTGTCGCGGCTCCTCCTCCCGGCCGCGCTGTCCCTGTCCCTGGCGCTGCTGCTGCTGCTGCTCAGCTGCCTCCCCGGCCCCGCGCGCGGGCCCGCAGGTCAGTGACACCGCCGCAGGGACAGACGGACGGGGCACAGGGACAGACACCGGGGACAGGGACAGACAGACTGGGGACAGGGACAGACACTGGGGACAGGGACAGACACCAGGGACAGGGACAGACACCGGGGACAGGGACAGACAGACTGGGGACAGGGACAGATGGACTGGGGACAGGGACAGACGGACTGGGGACCAGGGACAGACACCAGGGGACAGGGACACGCACCGGGGACACGGACAGACACACCGAGGATAGGGACAGACAGACTGGGCACAGGGACAGACACACTGGGGACAGGGACAGACACTGGGGACCAGGGACAGACACACTGGGACCAGTAACATGAACTGGGACCAGTAACACACGCAGACTGGGACCAGTAGGAACAGACTGGCACCAGTATGAGGACAGACTGGCACCATTATGGCCCGACTGGCACCAGTGAGGAGCCCCCGTGTCCCCACGCCCCTGGTGCCGGGGAGGGGACACCCTGTCCCTGTCCCTCCCCCTGGGGGCCCCATTTAGCGCGGGCGGGGGGCGGCGGCGCAGTGTCCGGCGCCGGGGGGACTCGCCGACCTCGCCGCACTCACCTGCTCGGGATTTGCCCAATTTTGCTCTTTTTGCAGCCAAGAAGATGGCGCAGCGGCCGGTGGGACACGGCCACACCGAGAACATGGGCGCCGGCAAAGCCATCGCCGTCCTCACCTCGGGGGGGGACGCCCAGGGTAAGGGACGCCCCGTCACCCCAAACCCTGGGGGGGACCCGCGGGGCGAGCGGGTGCTGTTCTGGGGAGAAACCAGGCGAAAACGGGACTTTGGGGGGTTTCTCCAGGCTGCGGGTGTTTGGTGACCTTGGGGGGGTGACAATGACACGGGGCAGAGTTAAGGGGACATTTGGGGTGCAAGGGGGGGAATCCGGGTGACAAGATTGGGGGGGCGGTGAAGGGGATGGCAGCGCACGGAGAAAGTGTTGGGGTTGCCCAAAACCGCAGGGATTCAGCCCAAAGTTTACTGTGGCACCAGAGTGATGGGGGGGACCCTTTTTTTTTTTGGGGGGGGGGGTAATACAGCCCATGGGGGTCTCTGCTTAACCCCCCCCCGCCCCCCCACTTGTCACCCGGTGTCACGCGGTTGCCGGTAAATGTCACCGGGGCAAAAATAACCCGGCAGCTGCGGGACTAGGGGGGGGACCTGGGGGAGGGGGGAGGCGAGCGGGCGCTGGGGGGGAGTGTGATGGATTCTGGGGGGTCCCCAGGGTGGGGGGGTCCCCATCCCCAGGGTGGGGGGTCCCCGAGGTGACGGCCCCCCCTCCGCAGGCATGAACGCGGCGGTGCGCGCCGTGGTGCGCGTCGGCATCTACACCGGCGCCAAGGTCTATTTTGTGCATGAGGTGGGTGCCGCCCCCCCCGAACACCCCAAATTCCCCACCCCCCCATTTCCCCAACCCCCCCCTCAACCCTTTGTGTCCCCCCCCCCCATCCAGGGCTACCAGGGGCTGGTGGACGGCGGGGACAACATCAAGGAGGCCACATGGGAGAGCGTGTCCATGATGCTGCAGCTGGTGAGCGCGGCCGCCACCACGGGGGGGGGCACATCGGCTGTAACCCAACCCCCCAACCCCCCAACCCCCCCGGCGCCGGGGTCAAGCCTGAAAATAACCCGAAACCGGAGCCGGGATGAGGGGGCAGGGACGGACAGACGGACGCGGGGTGGGGGGGGGGGGAGAGATGGACACGGGGTGCGATGGGGACCCAATGGGGACCTGATGGGGAGCTGATGGGGACCTGATGGGGACCCAATGGGGAGTCAATGGGGACCTGATGGGGAGCTGATGGGGACCCAATGGGGATCCAATGGGGAGCCGATGGGGAGCCGATGGGGACCCGATGGGGAGCTGATGGGGACACAATGGGGATCCAATGGGGATCCAATGGGGAGCCGATGGGGACCTGATGGGGACCCAATGGGGAGCCGATGGGGACCCAATGAGGACCTGATAGGGACCTGATGGGGAGCCGATGGGGAGCCGATGGGGACCCCATGGGGAGCTGATGGGGACCTCATGGGGACCTGATGGGGAGCTGATGGGGACCCAATGGGGAGCCAATGGGGACCCAATGGGGACCTGATGGGGACCCAATGGGGAATGGGGAGCTGATGGGGACCCAATGGGGAGCTGAGGGGGACCCGATGGGGACCCCATGGGGACCCAATGGGGACCCGATGGGGACCTGATGGGGATCTGATGGGGATCCAATGAGGACCCAATGGGGAGCCGATGGGGACCCAATGGAGACCCAATGGGGAGCCAATGGGGACCCAATGGGGAGCTGATGGGGACCCAATGGGGACCCGGTGACACGGCGGGGGTCCCGCAGGGGGGGACGGTGATCGGCAGCGCGCGCTGCCAGGATTTCCGCACGCGGGAGGGGCGCCTGAAAGCCGCCCGCAACCTGGTGAAGCGCGGCATCACCAACCTGTGCGTGATCGGCGGCGACGGCAGCCTCACCGGCGCCGACACCTTCCGCGCCGAGTGGAGCAGCCTCCTGGGGGAGCTGCTCAAAGGGGGTACGTGCGCGGCCCCCCACCCCCAGGAGGAGGAAAGAGGGGGGTTTGGGGTGAAATCGGGGGGTTCGGGGCAAGATCTGGGGCGGCTGTACCGAAATTGGGGGGTTGTGATGGAAACAAGTTGGGGTTGTGTGAAATCAGGGGGGTGTGTGAAAGTTGGGGGGTCTGTGGGGAAATCAGGGGGTTTGGGGGAAAATCGGGGGATTTGGGCGAAAATTGGGGGGTTTGTGAAAATCAAGGGGGTTTGTGGTAAAATTGGGAGGTTGGCATCAAAATCATGGGGGGTTAGGGCAAAATCAGGGGTTTGTACCAAAATCAGGGGGTTGTACCAAAATCATGGGGGATTGTGCTAAAATCAGGGGGTTGTACCAAAATCATGGGGGGTTGTGGCAAAATCAGGGGGGTTGCATCAAAATCATGAGGGTTGTACCAAAATCGGGGGGGGGGGGGGGATGTACCAAAATCAGAGGGGGATGCAGCCGAATCCGGGGTTTGTGCCAAACCCGGGGTGTTTGAACCCAGATGGGGTGCAGAACACAACAAGGAGGCTTGGAGGCAAAAATGGGCATTTTTGCCGCACACCGGGGGTTTGTGCCGGTGTTTGGGTGGTTTTTGGGGGGGGGGGACACACGCAAAACCAAGGGGGGGCCACCCGCGGCAGGGGGGATCACGGCGGAGGAGGCGAAGCAGTCGAGTCACCTGAACATCGTGGGGATGGTGGGTTCCATTGACAACGACTTCTGCGGCACCGACATGACCATCGGCACCGACTCGGCGCTGCACCGCATCATGGAGATCGTGGACGCCATCACCACCACGGCGCAGAGGTGACGGTGACGGTGCCGGCGCCGCCCCCGCGCCGCTCGGCAGGGACTCGCGCGTCCCCCGCTCGGGCTCGTCGCGGTGACGCTCGTGTCTCCCGCAGCCACCAGCGGACGTTCGTGCTGGAAGTGATGGGGCGGCACTGCGGGTACGTCGGGCGGCACCGCGCACACGCGGCTCCTCATGAACAAATAGGGAGAAAACCCCAAAACAGCGCATTTTTCACCCGTTTCCAGCTACCTGGCGCTCATCACCGCCCTGGCCTGCGGCGCCGACTGGGTTTTCATCCCCGAGTCCCCCCCCGAGGACAACTGGGAGGACCATCTGTGCCGGCGGCTGACGGAGGTGGGACGGGCTCCGGCGGGCGCTTTGTCGCCGTCCCCGTCCCCGTTGTCACCTCCCGGTGTTCCCCCAGACCCGCCTGGGCGGCTCGAGGCTGAACATCATCATCGTGGCCGAGGGCGCCATCGACAAGCACGGCAAAGCCATCACCTCCGAGGACATCAAAACCGTGAGCGGGGAGGGGGGGCGCCCCGCTTCTGTCCCTGTCCCCTTGCCGTCCCCGCCGCAGGGGACCCAGGCGTGCCCCTGTCTTGCAGCTGGTGGTGAAGCGGTTGGGATACGACACGCGTGTCACCATCCTGGGCCACGTCCAGCGCGGCGGGACGCCCTCCGCCTTCGACCGCATCCTGGTAGGGAGCGCCGCCCCGTCCCCACCGCGCCGAGAGGGGCCCGGGGGTGACGCCGTCGTCACCGTCCCCGTTGCCGTCCCCAGGGCAGCCGGATGGGGGTTGAAGCCGTCATGGCGCTGCTGGAGGGGACCCCAGAGACGCCCGCGTGCGTCGTCAGCCTGTCGGGGAACCAGGCGGTGCGGCTGCCGCTCATGGAGTGCGTGCAGGTGGTGAGTGGGGACGGGACCCGCGAGCAGCCGCGGCGCGGGGCGAACCAGACCGGGACAGGGCAAACCAGATCAGCACGGGGCAAACCAGACCAGACCGGGACAGGGCAAACCAAACCCAACCGGCCCTGGGCAAACCAGACCAGGACAGTGCAAACCCAACCGGGACGGTGCAAACCCAACCGGGATGGTGCAAACCCAACCAGGACGGTGCAAACCCAAGTGGCGCAGTGTAGACCTGCCCAGCGCGGTGCAAACCCAATGGGTGCCGTGTAAACCCAACCAGCGCGGTGTAAACCCAATGGGTGCGGTGTAAACCCAGTGGGTGCGGTGTAAACCCAACCAGCGCAGTGCAAACCCAATGGGTGCCGTGTAAACCCAACCAGCGCGGTGTAAACCCAATGGGTGCCGTGTAAACCCAACCAGCGTGGTGCAAACCCAATGGGTGCAGTGCAAACCCAACGAGCGCGGTGCAAACCCAGCAATCTCGGTGCAAACCCAAGCGCCGCGGCGCGAACCCCCCAATCTGGGCACAACCCCCCTCTTTGCTCCCCGCAGACCAAAGACGTGACGACGGCGATGAACGAGGGACGCTTCGACGACGCCCTGAAGCTGCGGGGCCGGTGAGCGTCCCGCCCTGTCCCCGCTGGGCCCGTGGCTGCCCCGGCGCCCCCGGGACCCCCACACCCTCCTCCCCTTTGCAGGAGCTTCCAAAACAACTGGAACGTCTATAAGCTGCTGGCGCACATCCGCCCTCCCTCCACCAAGGTACGGCAGCGGGGAGGGGGCGACGGGGACCCCCGTGTGCCCCACAGCCCCCCGAACCTCCTTCCCGCCCCCGCAGAGCGGTTACACGCTGGCCGTGCTCAACGTGGGCGCCCCGGCCGCCGGCATGAACGCGGCCGTGCGCTCCACCGTGCGCATCGGGCTCATCCACGGCCACCGCATGCTGGCGGTGCACGACGGCTTCGAGGGGCTCGCCTACGGCATGGTGAGACCCCCCGGTGGGAAAAGGGGGTGTATGGGCCCCAAAAGGCAGCAGCTGCAGCCCTGTGAGGGTTGGGGGTGATCGACCCCCTTTACGGCCCTGCTGAGAGGTGACAGGCTCATCCTGCCACCCCCACAATGTGGGGGGCACTGGGTCACCCCCATATTGCTATGCTATAACCACAGCGAGGCCAGTGCACCCCAAAACCCCCTTGTGTGTCCCCCCCTCAACTCGCTGTTTCCCCTCCAGATAGAAGAGATCGGCTGGGATCGCGTCGGCCCCTGGACCGGGCTGGGAGGATCCAAACTGGGGACAAAGAGGTGACACTTCCCCCCGAGGGAACACCCCGGGGGGGTCCTCAGGACAAGCCCCCCACCCCGGGCGGGCTCAGCCACGGAGATTCCCCCCCCCCAGGACTTTGCCCAAGAAATACTTTGAGGAAATCAGCAGCAACATCAACAGCTTCGGCATCCACGGGCTCATCATCATCGGCGGCTTTGAGGTGACAAGGGGAGGCGGCGGCGCGGGGGGGGACAGGCAGCTGCCCACACCCCCCTGCCCGTGCCCACCCCCCCGCGCCCCCCCAGGCCTTCACAGGCAGCCTGGAGCTGGTGGAGGGCAGAGCCAAGTTCGAGGAGCTCTGCATCCCGCTCTGCATCATCCCCGCCACCGTCTCCAACAACGTCCCCGGCTCCGACTTCAGCATCGGCGCCGACACCGCGCTCAACACCATCACCACGGTGCGCCCCCTCCCCGCTCACGCCCCCTCTCCCGTTAACCTAAATCCCCCTTTTTCACCCCGATTCTCCCGCCGCCGCAGACCTGCGACCGCATCAAGCAGTCGGCGGCCGGGACCAAGCGCCGCGTCTTCATCATCGAGACCATGGGCGGCTTCTGCGGCTACTTGGCCACCATGGCGGGGCTGGCGGGCGGCGCCGACGCCGCCTACATCTACGAGGAGCATTTCAACATCCACGATCTGCAGGTTTGGGGTCCCCCCAACACCCTGTGCCCCCCACACCCCGTTTCCCCCCCTGGAGGGGGAACGGGAGCCACATTTATTCTCATTTTGTGCTCCTCGTAGGTCAACGTGGAGCATTTAACCGAGAAGATGAAGACGACGGTGAAGAGGGGGCTGGTGCTCAGGTACGTCCCCAAATCGTGATGGGGGGGTTGCTGAGACCCGTCATGCTCGTGTCACCCCCCCCGCAAGCCCAAATTCCGCCCCCCCGCGCAGGAACGAGCGCTGCAACGAGAACTACACCACCGACTTCATCTACAACCTCTACTCGGAGGAGGGCAAGGGCATCTTCGACTGCCGCAAGAACGTGCTGGGGCACATGCAGCAGGTGCGGGCCCCCCCAGGGAAGGGGGAGACCCCCCCCAACAAGGGGTTAACCCCCCCTTTGCTCACTGGGTGGTTTTCCGGGCGCAGGGCGGCACCCCGACCCCCTTCGACAGGAATTTCGGCACCAAGATGGGCGCCAAGGCGGTGGCCTGGATCACCGGGAAGATCAAGGAGTGCTCCCGGCACGGTGGGTGCCGCGCCGGCGGGGCCGGGGGGGCCCTGCCTTGTTCCCAAATTCACAGACCCCCCCACCCCCTCCCCACATCCACGTGGGGCATGAAATCCCTAAACCAAGCCCCCCAAGGCGCACGCTGCTCTGGTATCTCAACACAAAGGGCTTTCGGGGGTGCTGTGGGGTGCTCTCCCCTCCCACCAACGCAAAGGGCCCCCTGCAGATTTTGGAGGGGGGTTCTCTCTCCTCCCGGGGGGCCCCAAAAGCATTGAGTTTGCCCCCCACAGGTCGGATCTTCGCCAACACGGCCGACTCGGCCTGTCTGCTGGGCATGCGCAAGCGCAGCCTCGTCTTCCAGCCCCTCGCCGAGCTCAAGGAGCAGACGGATTTCGAGTAGGTATCCCCCCCAGCACCCCAAAATACACCAAGGGGGCCCGGAGTCGACCCCCCAAGCCACGCGGCGCTTTGTCCCCCCAGGCACCGGCTCCCCAAGGAGCAGTGGTGGCTGAAGCTTCGCCCCATCCTCAAAATCTTGGCCAAGTACAACATCGAGCTGGACACGTCGGAGAAGGCACATCTGGAGCACATCACGCGCAAGAGGATCTCGCTCGAGTCCAACATCTGAGGCGCCGGCGCCTCGGGGAACCCCAAAACCAAGCGCTCCCCGCTTCGGCTCGCGCCGCCGGGCAGCACCGCCGCGGGGAAAAGGCCGTTTTCCCAAAACAAAGCGTTTCCTCGGGGGAAGTTTGGGGGTGGTTTAAGGGTTTTATGTTATGGGCTTTTTAAAGAGCAAAGCGGTTCCCCGAGCGCTGCGGTGGGCTGGGGGTGAGGGGTTGGGGTAGAGCCCCTCGGGCAGCGCTTTAGCCTTAAAAATTCAGAGTGAAGATGCTTCAATAAATTCACCGCTCGCTCGCGGCGGCAAACGCGTCCCCATGGGTTCTGCAGGGCTCACAACGCCTTCATTTCCCGCCCCAAAGGGAGATTTGCCCTGTTCCTCCTGCACCCGAATGCAAAAAGGAGAAAAAAGGGAAAAAAACCCCCAAGTTAATCCAACAGCAGGGATATAATTTGCTATTAATTGAGATAGTTCATCTCACGAGGCCAAAAATCGAGGGGGGGGCGCGTGGAGGAGCCGCCGAGCGGGCGGTGTGGGCAGAGAGACGACGTGGAGCCGCTGGGACGGAAACCGCGACCGGGGAGGGGGATCGGCACCGCCGGCCACCAATCGACACATCGCGCTCACTGCCGGTGCCGCCGGAAGGCGAGGAGGCGGTGAGGAAAAGCAGCAGAACGCCGGCACCCAGAGCCCCGGCACCCAGAGCCCTGGCACCCAGAGCCCCGGCACCCAGTCGTGCGGCTCAGCTGAGGAGCAGGACGTATTCCTTGAGGCTGGCGGGCAAGGGCAGCTGCTCCACGGCCTCGGGCAGGAACTGCACGCCCAGGCTGCGGCGCACGGCGTACCGGGACAGCGTCTGCAGCGTGGCGGGCGCCGAGCAGAGCAGGGTGAGCTTCTGGCAGAGCTGCGGATCCCGCGTCACCTCCCAGGGCATGCTGCCGTTCTTCCGCAGCTCGAAATGCCCAGCGGCGCGGTGCAGGAGCTCGAAGCAGGAATCCTCACGCTCCGTCCCCAGGCCCCGCACCAGCAACGCCACCAGGCGCGAGATGGGCGTCTGGCCTTTCAGATTCGTCACCCGCACCTCCGCGCCGAAGTCGAGCAGGACGCTGACGCTCTCCAGGTTGCCCTTCATGGCGGCCCAGCTGAGCGGCGTGTCGGCGTTGTAGTCGCGGGCGTTCACGCGGGCGCCGTTCTCCAGCAGCGACCGCGCGCACTCGGCGTTGTTCTTGAAGGCGGCCCAGTGCAGCGGCGTGTCCTTGTTGCCGTCGGGCGCGTTGGGGTCGGCGCCGTACTCCAGCAGGATCTCCACGCACGTCTCGTCCTTCTCCGCCGCGTAGTGAAGGGCCGTGCGGTTGTAGCCGTCCAGGGCGTTGACCTGAGAACGGGAGGGAAAGGGTTAAACGCCGCGGGGTTGGGGAAGAGTGGCTGGAAAGGTGGAGAAGGAGCTCGGGGTGTTGGTGACGGCGGCCAAAAAGGTCCCAGGGTGGTGACCGTCCCTGCGCTGGGCACTGGGGAGGCCAAACCGCGAATCCTGGGGGCAGTTTTGGGACCCTCAGGCCAAGAAAGAGCTTGAGGTGCTGGAGCGAGTTGAGAGGAGGAAACGGAGCTGGGGAAGGAGGAGAAGGAGAGGGAGGGTGGAAATTTGGGGTGATTTCTTCCCCAAAGGGCCATTGAACAGGCTGCCCAGGGCAACGCTGGAGCCGCCATCCCTGGAGGGTGAACAGATGAGGTTATTGGGGACATTTTAATGACAGGGTTGGGTTATGGTTGGACTCTATGAACTTGAAAGGCTTTTCCACCCAAAACGATCCTGTGATTCGATGATTCGGGGCTCACTGAGGTGCTGCCGCTGCTGCTGGGCTCGGGGAAGCTCCACAAAACCATTATTTCCCCATCTCAACTTACCCGACCACACAACGGGGCAGCGTGGCTACGACCTGCAGCAGCGTCAAAAACAAGGCAACACGTGGGTTTTCGATCACCCACCGCAAAACTTCCCCCCCCGGCCAGAGGACACGCACCCCGAGATCCCCGCACAAGCACTTCGCTCCACCCAGCGACCACAAACCTTCCGCACGGCCCCTGCGAGGGGCACGAAACCGGCACCGCTCTAAAACACCCACTCAAACCTCACCCACCGCCAGCCCCGACTTCCCGGCCCCTTCTCCAAAGGGCCTTTTATTTTATCTTATATTCAACTAAAAGCCTTTACCTCGGCCCCCTTCTGCAGCAGCAGCTCCACGCAGTCGGTGTCAGCCACCATGCAGGCGCAGTGCAGCGGCTTCAGGGTC
This sequence comes from Nesoenas mayeri, assembly GCF_963082525.1. Lineage (NCBI taxonomy): Eukaryota > Metazoa > Chordata > Aves > Columbiformes > Columbidae > Nesoenas > Nesoenas mayeri. The sequence goes on along the minus strand of NC_137558.1, from coordinate 740,865 downwards.
CCGTGCATCCCGTTCACATCCGCGCCCTGCGACAGCACCGGGAAACCAGGATTAGCAAAACCACCCCGATCGCCGCCCTTTCTCACCCCCACCCGGCGCCCCGGGTTCACATCATTAGGAAAGGTTTATTAATAGACACCCGGCATAACGCCCGGGGTTTGTTTTCAGGCTGAGAACAGTGGTTGCGTGGAGCTTGACGGTCTGTTTTGCTGCTCCCAGGCTTGATCTTAACTAATTAACTGTCACTAAATGACGCCGGAAGACCCCGGGGTGGCAGAATAACTCGGGGTGCCGGAATAACCCGTGCTGAGGTTCGGTGTCCCCATGGGATCCTGGGGAACGGCTGCTGTGAGGCCACCAGCGGGAACTGAGCAGGGGGCTGGGGGCGCTTTGCCTCTGTTAAATAAACTGGCAGCTGCTCAAACGCCGCCAGCGAGGCCCCGAGGGGCGCCCGGGGCTCCGAAGGGGCGTCCCCCAGGGGGTTTAAGATGTTTGCCACCCAAAATAGCTCAGCAGGGCCCAGGTCAGTCGGGCTCAGCCCCTCAGAACGACCCGGCCGAGGGGACGCTCGCAAGACCGGGCACAGCCGCAGGACCCTCACCCTGACGGGGCTAAACAGGGGGGAGCGACACCCGGCCCCGCGGGCACCAAACGGGGGGGGAACCGGCCCTGAGCACTGGGGCACCACGGGCTCCTGGCTGGGGTGGAACCGGCCCTGAGCACTGGGGCACTCGCCGGCTACCGGCTGGGGTGGAACCGGCCCTGAGCACTGGGACACCCGCAGGCACCAAACAGAGGTGGAACCGGCCCTGGGCACCGGGACACCCGCGGGCACCAAACAGGGGTGGAACCGGCCCTGAGCACCGGGACACCCGCGGGCTCCCGGCTGGAATGGAACCGGCCCTGAGCACCGGGACACCCGCGGGCTCCCGGCTGGAATGGAACCGGCCCTGAGCACCGGGACACCCGCGGGCTCCCGGCTGGAATGGAACCGGCCCTGAGCACCGGGACACCCGCGGGCTCCCGGCTGGAATGGAACCGGCCCTGAGCACCGGGACACTCGCGGGCTCCCGGCCCGACCCCCGCCCCTCAAACCCCCGCTCCCTGCCCGAGCGCTCGGCCGCCCCGCAGGGCGCGGCTCACCCACCCTGCCGATCAGATCCTCCACGTTGTCCCGCGGGAAGGAGCGAATGGCGGCGATGGTGCGGATGAGGCGCTCGGACAGCGAGTACTTGCTCTGGATGCTCTGCATGATGTACCACATAGCGCGGCCGCCGCCGCCTCCGCATGCCCCGGCGGGAACAGCCGCCCGGGCCGCACCGAGCGCCGGGGGGTCGGGAGGCCCCGAGGGGGGTTCCGGGGGTCGGGGAGGCCCCGGGGGGGGTTCCGGGGGTCGGGAGGCCCCCGGGGGTCCCAGCGCGGCCGCCCCAGCCCCGGCGGGAGGCAGAAACTGCCGCTACCCGGAAGTGACGAGCCCTGAGCAGCGGCGCACGCCCTTCCCGCCCACCTCTCCGCCAATCGAATTGCGGCTTCCCTCAAGGCTCCGCCTACCTCCCTGCTGGTTCATCCCCTCCTTCGGAGGTCCCGCCCCCTTGTGTCGCTCTCCTCCAATCGTCAGGTGCTCCCGGCGGTAAGCCCCGCCTCCATGGTGGCTCTCCACCAATCCGCCCTCTCCCTGCGCACCCGCTGAGTTCCGGTGGCTCGACCCCGGCGTTGCCATGGCAGCGGGGCCCGGGCCCCGGTGGCCCCATAGCACTCCATGTCAACGCTGGTGTGGCCCAGCAGCACCTGCGGGTTCATTGGGGCCCATCACCAGTTTAATACATGATTTGTTTTCTAATAAGGCTCAATCGCCCCAAATTTGCACCCCCAGCCCCGCTCCCTCCTCTGAACTCACCCCCATGTCCCCCCCATGTGCCTCAGTTTCCCCGCTCGCTGCACCCCCCAATTGGTGTTGTTCTCCCCCCAATGGCGCCCGGGCAGGCGGGGGGGGGACACCGGGGTCCCCGTGGGGAGGGGGCCGTGACGGCCCCGCCGTGCCCCCCCCAATGGCCACCCCCCAGCACCGGGGGGACCCCCAGAAGGTCCCTGTTCCCCCACAGATGGACACACTGGGGGGACACGCCCCAACCCCCTCCCCCGGATCAGCAGTGGGGGGGACACACCTTAGCCCCCCCGCCAAGGTCACCCCGGTGATGGGGGGTCCCCAACTCCTCCCGCTGCCCGTGGCCGTGTCCCCATGGGGGCGACTGCTCATCACGGATGGTTTGGGGGTGACGTGGGGGGAGTGGGGGTGACATGGGGGTTGCAGGTTGGGGGGTGACATGGGGGGTGACATGGGGGGTGACGTGGGGGTTGCAGGTTGGGGGGTGACATGGGGACTGTGGGGGTGACATTTGGGGGGCTGCAGGTTTTGGGGGTGATATGGGGGGTTTGCAGGTTGGGGGGTGACATGGGGGGGTGGCAGGTTAAGGGGTGACATGGGGGTGATGGGGGGGTGGCAAGTTGGGGGGTGACATGAGGGGTGCCATGGGGGGATGGGAGTTTGGGGGGGTGCCATGGGGGTGCCATGAGGGGTGCCATGGGGGATTTGCAGGGGGGGTTGCAGGTTGGGGGGTGACATGGGGGGTGCCATGGGGGGTGGTGGGTTGGGGGTGCCATTGGGGGTGCCATGGGGGTTGCCATGGGGGGTGCCATTGGGGGTGCCGGGGGGGTTTGCGGGGGGGGTTGCAGGTTGGGGGGTGCCATGGGGGGTGGTGGGTTGGGGGTGCCATTGGGGGTGCCGGGGGGGTGCCATGGGGGTGCCGGGGGGGGTGCCGGGGGGTGCCATGGGGGGTTTGCAGGTTGGGGGGTACCATGGGGGTGCCGGGGGGTGCCATGGGGGATGCTATTGGGGGTGCCATGGGGGAGTGCCGGTGGAGGGTGCCATGGAGGGTGCCATGGGGGGTGCCATGGGGGGTGCCGGGGGGTGCCATGGGGGATGCTATTGGGGGTGCCATGGGGGGGTGCCGGTGGAGGGTGCCATGGAGGGTGCCATGGGGGGTGCCATGGGGGGTGCCGGGGGTGCCATGGGGGATGCTATTGGGGGTGCCATGGGGGGGTGCCGGTGGAGGGTGCCATGGGGGGTGCCATGGGGGGGTGCCGGGGGGTGCCATGGGGGATGCTATTGGGGGTGCCATGGGAGGTGCCATGGGGGGTGCCGGGGGGTGCCATGGGGGATGCTATTGGGGGTGCCATGGGGGGTGCCGGGGGGGTGCCATGGGGGGCTGGCAGGTTGGGGGGTGCCATGGGGGGTGCCATGGGGGGTGCCATGGGGGGCTGGCAAGTTGGGGGGTGCCATGGGGGGTGCCATGGGAGGTGCCATGGGGGGCTGGCGGGTTGGGGGGTGCCATGGGGGGTGCCATGGGGGGTTTGCAGGTTGGGGGGTGCCAGGGGGGTGCCATTGGGGGTGCCATGGGGGCTGCCATGGGGGGTGCCATGGGGGGTGCCATGGGGGCTGCCATGGGGGGTGCCATTGGGGGTGCCATGGGGGGTGCCATGGGGGCTGCCATGGGGGGTGCCATGGGGGGTGCCATGGGGGGGTGCCATGGGGGATGCTATTGGGGGTGCCGGGGGGTGCCGGGGGGGCCGGAGCCCGGCGGTGCCGCCGCGCCGTTCGGCAGCCCGGGCGGCCATGAGCGGCCGTGAGCGGCCATGAGCGGCCATGAGCGGCCGTGAGCGGCCATGAGCCGCGGCCCGGCCATGGCGGCCTCCCCGGCGCCGCTCCGGCCCGCCCGCCCGCCGCCCCCCGCCCCCCGCGCCACCCCGCGCCCCCCGCGCCCCCCGCCCGCACCGGTGAGTCGTGCCCGGGACCCCCACAAACAACGAGGGCGGGAGGACAGCCCCCCCCCCCCCCCGCTGATTCCCCCCAAATGGCGGCGGTGGCGGCAGCGGGGGGAGCGCGACCCCCCCAGCTTGCGGGGGCCCCTCCACGATGGGGGCGGGGGGTGGATGCTGCTGGGATGGGGAGGGGCCCCAAACCCTGGCTGTGCCCCCCCAGCATCAGGGGAGGGAACTGAGGCACGGGGGGGCTGGGACCCCCCTCGGGGTGCAGGGGGGACCCCCCTTGGGGTGCAGGGAGGACCCCCCTTGGGGTGCCACCGTGTCACCCCATCTCTTTGCCGCCCCCCCCCCCCCGCAGGGCCCCCCCGTGTGAGCGTGCTGGGACGGGCGCCATGGACACAGAGGTGGGGGCGCCCCCTCAGGACCCCCAGCCCCCCCAGGACAGCGAGCGGCCGCAGGGGCCGTCGGCAGGTGAGCCCCCCCCGGGGTGTCCCCTGCCACTCTGGGGGTGCTCAGTCCCTTCTGGGGTCCCCATGCGCCTGCCCTGACCCAGCCATGGGGGGGTCACCCCAACCCGGGTGGGGGGATCCCCAGATCCTGGGGGGACCCTGATCCTGGGGGGTGTGGGTGCCCCGTGTCCGTGGTGGGGGGTGCCCCGACCCCAGGGTATTGGGGTGTCCTGATCCCAGGGTATGGGGGGTGCCCCAGCCCCATAGAGCACGGGGGTGCCCCAGTCCTGGGGTGCAGGGACGTCCCAATCTCGGGGTGCAGGGGGGTCCTGATGCTGCACTGGGGGGCTGGAGGTGGAAATGGTGGAACGGGTGGAAAAGGGGGTGGAGAAGGTGGAAAAGGGATGGGGAAGGTGGAAAAAGGAAGTAGAAGGTGGGAAAGGGGATGGAGAAGATGAAAATGAATGGAGAAGGTGGGAAAAGGGGATGGAGAAGGTGGAAAAAGGAAGTAGAAGGTGGGAAAGGGGATGGAGAAGGTGGAAGAGGGACAGGGAAGGTGGAAAAAGGAAACAAAGTGGAAAAGGGGATGGAGAAGATGAAAATGAATGGAGAAGGTGGGAAAAGGGGATGGAGAAGGTGGAAAAAGGAAGTAGAAGGTGGAAGAGGGGATGGACAAGGTGGAAAAGGGACAGGGAAGGTGGAAAAAGGAAACAGAAGGTGGAAAAGGGATGGGGAAGATGAAAATGAATGGAGAAGGTGGGAAAAGGGATGGAGAAGGTGGAAGAGGGACAGGGAAGGTGGGAAAAGGGATGGGGAAGGTGGAAAGGGGGATGGAGAAGGTGGGAAAAGGAAGTAGAAGGTGGAAAAGGGGATGGAGAAGGTGGAAAAGGGACAGGAAAGGTGGGAAAAGGAAACAGAAAGTGGAAAAGGGATGGGGAAGATGAAAATGAATGGAGAAGGTGGGAAAAGGGATGAAGGTGGAAAAAGGGATGGAGAAGGTGGAAGAGGGACAGGGAAGGTGGAAAAAGGGATGGGGAAGGTGGAAAAGGGGATGGGGAAGGTGGAAAACGAATGGAGAAGGAGGGAAAAGTGATGGAGAAGGTGGGGAATGGCTGGGGAAGGTGGCCAAGCGCTGGGGAAGTTGCAGCGGGACGGGGACGCACAGAGGGGCCGCGGCCCCCCCGGGACCCCCAGCGCTCGGTGCCGCCCGCCCTGCCCCGGCTCACGGCCCCTCTCCCGCAGCCCCCCCAGCCCCCCGCTCACGGGTCCCCTCTCCCGCAGCCCCTCCAGCCCCCTGCCTACGGCCCCTCTCCCCGCAGCCCCCCCAGCCCCGGCTCAAGGTCCCCTCTCCCGCAGCCCCCCCAGCCCTGGCTCAGGGTCCCCTCTCCCCGCAGCCCCCCCAGCCCCGGCTCAGGGTCCCCTCTCCCGCAGCCCCCCCAGCCCCGGCTCAGGGTCCCCTCTCCCGCAGCCCCCCCAGCCCCGGCTCACGGCCCCTCTCCCGCAGCCCCCCCAGCCCCGGCTCAGGGTCCCCTCTCCCTGCAGCCACCCCCAGGCCCCCGCGGCGGAAACCGGCGGCGCGCGGCGCCCCCAGAGCGGCGGGGCGCGCGGGGGCCCTGGCGCCGCTGGCGGAGCTGCTGGGGCTGCGGGGGGGCCGCCTGCGCCCCACCATCTGCAGCGAGTGCGGCAAAGGCTTCAGCCGCAGCTCGGACCTGGCGCGGCACCAGATCACCCACACCGGCGAGAAGCCGTACACCTGCGGCGCCTGCGGGAAGCGCTTCAGCCAGAACTCCAACCTGCTCACCCACCAGCGCATCCACACCGGCGAGAAGCCGTACGGCTGCGGCGCCTGCGGGAAGCGCTTCAGCGAGAGCTCGGCGCTGGTGCAGCACCAGCGGACGCACACGGGCGAGCGGCCGTACGGCTGCGGGGAGTGCGGCAAGCGCTTCAGCGTCAGCTCCAACCTGGTCCGGCACCGGCGCACGCACAGCGACGAGCGGCCCCACGTCTGCGGGGAGTGCGGCGACGGCTTCCGCCACAAGGCCCAGCTGCGGCGGCACCAGAAGCTGCACGTGGCGTGACGGGGACGAGGACAGCGGGATGGGGACGGGGACAACGGGATGGGGATGGGGACAGCGGGATGGGGATGGGGACACTGGGGTAGGGATGGAGACACTGGGATGGGGATGCAGGGATGGGGATGGAGACACTGCAATGGGGACAGGGACACTGGGGTGGGGACGACGACAGCGGGATGGGGACAGTGGGATGGGGATGGGGACAACGGCGTAGGGATGGAGACACTGAGTTGGGGACAGGGACACTGCAATGGGGACGGGGACACTGGGATGGGGACGAGGACAATGGGATAGGGATGGAGACACTGGGATGGGGATGCAGGGATGGGGACACTGCAATGGGGACAGGGACACTGCAATGGGGACAGGGACACTGGGATGGGGACGATGACAGCAGGATGGGGACAGCGGGATGGGGATGGGGACAACGGGGTAGGGATGGAGACACTGGGTTGGGGACAGGGACACTGCAATGGGGACGGGGACACTGGGATGGGGACGAGGACAATGGGATAGGGATGGAGACACTGGGATGGGGATGCAGGGATGGGGACACTGCAATGGGGACAGGGACACTGCAATGGGGATGGGGACACTGGGATGGGGACGAGGACAGCGGGATGGGGACAGCGGGATGGGGACGGGGACAAGGGGATGGGGATGGGGACACTGGGGTGGGGATGCAGGGATGGGGATGGAGACACTGCAATGGGGACAGGGACACTGGGGTGGGGATGGAGACACTGGGATGGGGATGCAGGGATGGGGATGGAGACACTGCAATGGGGACAGGGACACTGCAATGGGGACAGGGACACTGGGGTGGGGACGACGACAGCGGGATGGGGACAGTGGGATGGGGACGGGGACAACGGGGTAGGGATGGAGACACTGGGTTGGGGACAGGGACACTGCAATGGGGACGGGGACACTGGGATGGGGACGAGGACAGCGGGATAGAGATGGAGACACTGGGATGAGGATGCAGGGATGGGGACACTGCAATGGGGACAGGGACACTGCAATGGGGACGGGGACACTGCGATGGGGACAGGGACACTGGGATGGGGACGAGGACACTGGGATGGGGATGAGGACAGCGGGATGGGGACGGGGACAACAGGGTGGGGATGGGGACACTGGGATGGGGACAGTGGGATGGGGATGGGGACAATGGGTTGGGGACAACAGGATGGGGATGGGGACAACGGGATGGGGATGGGGACAACGGGTTGGGGACAACGGGATGGGGACAGGGACAATGAGATGGGGACAGGGATAATGGGATGAGGATGCAGACACTGGGATGGGGATGCAGGGATGGGGATAGGGACACTGCAATGGGGACAGGGACACTGGGGTGGGAACAAGGACACTGGGATGGGGACAGGGACACTGTGATGGACATACTGGTATTGGGATGGGGACACCGGGATGAAGATGCAGGGATGGGGACAGGGACACTGGGATGGAGACACTGGGATGGGGACAGGGACACTGCCATGGGGACACTGGGATTGTGATGGGGACACCAGGATGAAGATGCGGGGATGAGGACAGGGACACTGGAATGGGGACACCAGGGTGGGGACACGAGGATGGGGATGCAGGAATGACGACAGGGACACTGTGATGGACATACCGGGATTGGGATGGGGACAGGGACACTGGGGTGGGGACGGGGCTGCAGGGGGAGACGACTTTTGGGGTTGTCACGGAGGTGTCACCCGATCGACGGCAAACAAGCTCCGAACAGACTTGATTCTGGCCGAACAGCTCAGCCCAGACACCAACGGGAAATGGTTGGGTGTGGGGACAACACCGTGAACCGCGGGGGGTACAACACAACACCGTGAACTGCGGGGGGACAACACCGCGAGCCACACGGGGGACAACACAACACTGTGAACTGCTGGGGGACAACACCGTGAACCGTGGGGGAGACAACACCGTGAACTGTAGGGACAACACCGTGAACCACAGGGGGACAACACCGCGAACCGTGGCGGGGACAACACCGCGAACTATCTGGGGGACAACACCGTGAACCACAGGGGAACAACACCGCGAATCGCAGGGGGGACAACACCGCGAATTATCTGTGGGACAACACTGTGAACCACAGGGGGATGATACAACACCACGAACCGTGGGGGGACAACACCGTGAACCATGTGGGGGACAACACTGTGAACCGCGGGAGGACAACACCGTGAACCATGTGGGGGACAACACCGCGAACTGCGGGGGGACAACACCGCGAACTATCTGGGGGACAACACCGCGAACCGCAGGGGGGCAACACTGTGAACCACAGGGGGACAACACCATGAACCGCGGGGGGGACAACACCATGAACCATGTGGGGGACAACACCGTGAACCGCGGGGGGACACGCGGTGGGGGACATTGTGTGACCGCGCGGCAGCGACGGTGACACGAGCAGAACCACAGACCACAGGGTTGTTTGGGTGGAAAACCCCCCAGGATCACCGAGTCCAACCACAACCAGCCCTGTCACCAAAACGTCCCCGAGCCCCCCGCCTGTTCCCCCCCGGCCAGTGACGCCGGTGACCCCAATTCCCACCATTTGGATCCCGTGGGCGTCACCAGCTGCTCCGGAAGCTTCTCTGGGCGCCTCCTTCATTGGGGACCCTCATTGGGGACCCTGAGGAGTCACCGCGCCGGGGGGGACACATGGGACTGTCACCTTGTCACCAACCCAAGGACGGCGACAGGGGACGCAACAGCCGCTCAAAAGCCACCAGCTGCCCCATTGATCCCGCGGGGGGTCACAGGGGGAGTGCTCACCGAAGGGGGGGTGGTACCCGCACCCCAAACACCCCAAAGCTGCGGGTGGGGACACGGGGTGCGGTGACAAGACCAATAAAATGTCCCCAAGCAGCTGCGCTCGCTGTGCATTGTCCCTCCGCCTTATTTTGGGGATGTCACCCCCCCGGGGACAACACGGCGGCGGTGACAGCGCGGGCACGTTCTGGTGCCACCGTGGGAAGGTTTTGGTGCCACCGGTGCCGTAGGCAATGGCGCCCACACCAACCCCCCCAGTGTCCCCAGTGTCACCAGGCAGGGACACGGGGACACTTTGTGGTGCCACCGATGCCACCGTGAGAAGGTTTTGGTGCCACCGGTGCCACAGGCGATGGCGCCTGCACCAACCCCCCCAGTGTCCCCAATGTCACCAGGCAGGGACACAGGGACACGGGGACACTTTGTGGTGCCACCAATGCCATTGTGGGAAGGTTTTGGTGCCACCGGTGCCGCAGGCAACAGCGTCCATGCCAACCACCCCAATGTCCCAGTGTCCCCAGGACGGGACACAGGGACACCGGGGACACTTTCTGGTGCCACTGTGGGGAAAGTTTTGGTGCCACCGGTGCCACAGGCAATGGCACCTGTGCCAACTCCCCCAGTGTCCCCAATGTCACCAGGCAGGGACACGGGGACACTTTGTGGTGCCACCGATGCCACCGCGGGAAGGTTTTGGCGCCACCGGTGCCGCAGGGGATGGTGCCCACACCAACCCCCCCAGTGTCCCCAATGTCGCAGGACAGGGACACGGGGACATCGGGACACCCCCAATCTGGGGGGGCCAAGGGGGGTGCCGTGTCCCCAAACGGTGGCGCCGGAGCCACCGGCCTCGTTGCATAATTTCCACCCATTTCTCGTTGTCATTTTGCCGGCGGGGGGGGAAAAACCGCGCGGGTTGGAGCGGGAGCCGCTACACAAAGCGGAGCGGGGGGTGGGCGCGGGGGGGGGCTGCTTATTGTCGCCTTAACCCCCCCAAAACCCCCCCGTGAAGCCCCTCGATCCCGGGATCGTTTTCCAAGCGCAGCGGGATCGAAATAAACAACTAGAAATCGTACAAATAACCCGATCAACGCACCATTTCCCCGCTGGGGGGATGCGGGGGGGGGAAGGGGGGGGTCCGCTTGGCCCCCCCTCCCCGCGCTGTGCGTTTTGCGGCGCGTCGCGAGCGCGCATTCCCCAATTCCGCCGCTTTTTCCCCCATTTTCTCGCTTCGCCCAGCGGAAGCAAAGCTCGCGCCCGCGGGGGGGGGACGGGAGGACGCTGGGACCTTCCTGTTCCCGGCCCCCCCCCCCGCGACCGCAGCGCCAGCCCGGGGGCCTCGCCCGCCCTCCCGCCCCCCAGCGGAGCCCCCCCCCCAAAACCCACCGCCCCCCCCCCACCCCCAGCGCCCCCTTCGCGCCCGGAGCGTCGCGCTGCGGTGAGTCGGGGGGACCCGCGGATGCGGCGCCGACGCGGGGGGGGGGGGGGCGGAAGGAAAAGGGGACCCCCCCCCATCATTGGGAAACGCGGGGCGCCCGTGGCCGTGGGGTGCGGGGTTTGGGGGGGGGGTCGCGGTGCTGGATGCGGGGTGGGGGGTGGGGGGGTCGCGGCGCGTTGGTTCCTTTGTGCTTCGCGGCCGCGGCGCCGCAGCCCCCCCCCCAAAATAAATAACGGGGGGGGGAAACTGAGGCATGGGGGGGGTGGGGGGGCTGCGTTGGCCCCCCCGGCTCCATTTGTCCCCCCGGCTCCGTTTGTCCCCCCGGCCCCATTTGTTCCCCCAAATAGCGTAGGAGGCGGCTCCGGCCCCTCTTTTTTGTGCCCCCCCCCCAATTTGGGGGGGCCGGGGGGCCGCCGTGCCTCAGTTTCCCCCGCTGCAAGGCTGGGGGGGGGGATCGGGGTTTTCAGCCCATTTAGATCCAAAAGGGCCCCCCCGAAACCCCATTGCAGGGGCTGCAGGGAGCGCTGGGCAAACTGGGGGGCACTGGGGAAACGGGGGGGCACTGGGGAAACTGGGGGGCACTGGGCAAACTGGGGGACATGGGGGAAAGTGGGGGGGCATTTGGGAGACTGGGGGGCACTGGGGGAAACTAGGGGGGCACTGGGCAGCTTTGGGGAGCACTGAGGAAACTGGGGGGACACTGGGGAAATTGGGGGGCACAGGGGAGACTGGGGGGCACAGGGCACCCCCAGAGAGGGTTAAACCACATTTGGGGTGCAGCCGGAACCCTGGATGGGGGTTCAGGTGCTTTTGGGGGCACAAGGTCCCCCGAGAGGGGGGTGCAGCCACTTTCGGGGTTCATTGACAGCCTGGGGGGGGGTCAGGCAATTTCGGGGTGCACAGACACCCTGGGGGGGTGCAGGCACCTTTGGGGTGCACCGGGCACCTTGGGGGGGGTTCAGGCAATTTTGGGGTGCAGTGGGTGCCCCGGGGGGGCTGCAGACACTTTGGGGTCCCCACAGCTCAGCCCCCCCTGCTCCGGGGACACTGGGGGTTCAGTGACCCCCCAGGATGGGTTGTGGAGGGCGGGGGGGCCATAAGTGACCCCCCAAGCGTGGGGCTGTAACCGCCTGTGTCTGTGTGGCCCCCCCAGATCTCGGAGCAGCGGCCGGACCCCCCGACACCCCCAGAGGTAACGCGGGGGAGGGGGGGGCAGGACGGGATTCGGGGGGCACAGGGCGATTTGAGGGTACAGAGGGATTTTGGGGGGGGCAGAGGGATTTGGGGGCCCAGAGAGATTTGGGGGCCCAAAGGGATTTATGGGGGGGGGGCAGAGGGATTTGAGGGACACACAGGGATTTATATGGGACACAGAGGGATTTGGGGGCACAGATTTATGGGGGACACAGGGATTTGGGGGGACACAGAGGGATTTATGGGGTACAGAGGGATTTATGGGGTACAGAGGGATTTGGGGGGCACAAATGGCTGTGAGGTGGCACAGGGGGATTGGGGGGGGCAGAGGGATTTAGGGGTACAAGGGGATTTGAGGCATGACAAAGGGATTTGTGGGGGACACGGGGATTTGGAGCAGACTAAGAGGATTTGGGGGGGTGTGACAGGACCTGGGGGGGGGGACACAAAGGGACCTGCCCCCCCCCACCCCCCCCAGCAGTTCCCATCGACCCCCCCGGGCTCCAGCCCCGGGGACGGGGACACAAATGGTCACGGGGCAGGAGGAATGGGGGACGAGTTTGGGGGTCCCGTGGGGGCTGGGGGGGCTCAGGGACCCCCATGAGGGCTGGGGGAGCTCAGGGACCCCCCATGGGGGCTGGGGGAGCTCAGGACCCCTCCATGGGAGCTGGGGGGGGGCTCAGGATCCCCCCGTGGGGGCCAGGGGAGCTCGGGGACCCCCATGGGGGCTGGGGGAGCTCGGGGACCCCCTGTTGGGGCTGGGGGAGCTCAGGACCCCCCGATGTGGGCTGGGGGAGCTCAGGGACCCCCGTGAGAGCCGGGGGAGCTCAGGCCCCCACCATGGGAGCTTGGGGGGCTCAGACTCTCCTGTGGGGGCCAGGGGAGCTCGAGGACCCCCATGTGGGCTGGGGGAGCTCAGGGACCCCCCACAGGGGCTGGGGGAGCTCGGGGACCCCTGTTGGGGCTGGGGGAGCTTGGGGACCCCCATGGGGGCTGGGGGAGCTTGGGGACCCCCATGGGGGCTGGGGGAGCTCAGGGAGCCCCGACGGGGGCTGAGGGAGCTTGGGGACCCCTGTTGGGGCTGGGGAGCTCAGGACCCCCCCCCGCAGGCCATGGAGCAGGAGGAGCCGTGCGTGGTGGAGCTGCAGGACTCGGACGAGGGGGACGTGGTGCGGCGGGTCTATATCGGTGAGGAGGGGGGCGCCGGGGCGGGGGGAGCCGCCCCAGCACGGGGCGGTCGCGTGTCCCGGGGGGGTCGCGTGTCCCGGGGGGGGGTCCCAGCCTCTGTCCCCCCCCGGCACAGCTGACGACGGCATCGTGAGCGACTGCGAGGACGAGGTGCTGCCCCACGAGATCATCCAGACCGTCATCCCGCACAGCCCCCGGCCCCCCAAGGCCAAGAGGCGGGGGGGGGGCGCAGCCCGGCGCGGCGGCCGCCACGTCGGCGGGGGGCTACGGCGAGGAGGAGGAGGGCGGCGAAGGCGCGGGGGGGCGGCTGCGGGGGGGCCGGCAGCGGCCGTTCATCTGCAACGAGTGCGGCAAGAGCTTCAGCCACTGGTCCAAGCTGCTGCGGCACCAGCGGACGCACACGGGCGAGCGGCCCAGCACCTGCGGCGAGTGCGGCAAGAGCTTCAGCCAGAACTCGCACCTGGTGCAGCACCGGCGCACGCACACCGGCGAGAAGCCGTACCGCTGCGGGGACTGCGGCAAGAGCTTCAGCTGGAGCTCCAACCTCATCCAGCACCAGCGCATCCACACCGGGGAGAAGCCGTACAGCTGCGCGCAGTGCGGCAAGAGCTTCACGCAGAGCAAGAACCTCATCAAGCACCAGCGCACGCACTCGGGCGCGCGGCCCCACCGCTGCGGGCACTGCGGCCGCGGCTTCGCCCAGAGCACCAACCTGCTGAAGCACCAGCGGCTGCACGCGGCGGCGGCGCCGTGCCCCGAGCGCGGGCAGAGCCGCGGCGCCGGCGCCGAGCTGGAGCGGCACCGCGAGCCCTTCATCTGCGTGGAGTGCGGGGAGAGCTTCGCCCGCAGCGCCACGCTCAACCGCCACAAGCGCGTGCACAAGCCGCTCTTCGCGCGCTGACGGCGCGGGAGGGACACACGGACAGCGCCGTGGGCACGGGGCGCGGTGACACCACGGCGAGGACACACGGACAGCGCCGTGGGCACAGGGACACAGTGAGGATGCACGGACAGTGCTGTGGGCACAGGGGCATGGTGAGGACACAAGGACAGCACCGTGGGCACAGGGGCGCAGCGACACCACGGCGAGGACACACGGACAGTGCCATGGGCTCAGGGGCACGGTGAGGACACACGGACAGTGCCGTGGACATGGGGACACGGTGACAGCACAGTGAGGACATGCGGACGGTGCCGTGGGCACAGCGACACGGTGACGGCGCGGTGAGGACACACGGACAGCGCCGTGGGCACAGGGGCGCGGTGGCACCACGGCAAGGACACATGGATGGTGCCATGGGCAGGGGGACACGGTGACAGCACAGTGAGGACACACGGACGGTGCTGTGGGCACAGGGACACGGTAAGGACACACGGACAGTGTCGTGCACACGGGGACATGGTGACACCACGGCAAGGACACACGGACAGTGCCATGGGCACGGTGACAGCACAGTGAGGACACACGGATGGTGCCGTGGGCAGGGGGACACGGTGATACCACGCCAGGGGACACGTGGACAGTGCTGTGGGTGGAGGGACACGGTGACAGAATGCCGGGGGACGCAGGACAAGGTGACACCACCCCGCGGATGCAGGAACAAGGTGACACTACTCCAGGGGACATGGGAGCAGGGGGACAAGGTGACACCACCCAGGGGACATGGGACACACGGACAAGGTGACACCACCCCGTGGATACAGGAACAAGGTGACACTACTCCAGGGGACATGGGACAGACGGACAAAGTGACATCACCCCAGAGGACGTGGGACAGACAGACAAGTGACACCACCCCAGGGAACACACGGATGAGGTGACACCACCCAGGGGACATGGGACACACAGACAAGGTGACACCACCCCGTGGATGCAGGAACAAGGTGACACTACTCCAGGGGACATGGGACACACGGATGAGGTGACACCACCCAGGGGACACGGGACACACGGACAAGGTGACACCACCCCGTGGATGCAGGAACAAGGTGACACCACCCAGGGGACACGGGACACACAGACAAGGTGACACCACCCCGTGGATGCAGGAAGAAGGTGACACTACTCCAGGGGACATGGGACAGACAAACAAGGTGACACCACCCAGGGGACATGGGACACATGGACAAGGTGACACCACCCCGTGGATGCAGGAACAAGGTGACACTACTCCAGGGGACAGACGGACGAGGTGACACCACCCAGGGGACACACGGCCTGTGCCGCGGGCAGGGGACGAGGGGACACGGAGCCGCCTGCACCCCATTGTGCCTCACGTGCCCCCCATGGACACGGGCTGGACCTCAGCACCCCCCGCCGTGGGGTCACACCCTATAGATGTACATGTGGAACACGGGGGGGGGAACGGAATAAAACTCTTCTGTTTGGGGACCGTGGGTTATTTTGTTTTTTTGGGGGAGGGGGGGAAAGCCCCACGGGGTGTTGTGGGGGGGCTGCCCCAGATCCCAGAGCCGCGTGGCCCCCCCGGAGCCCCCAGATCACCCCACTTCCACAAACCTCCTTTATTCCGCGCTGCCCGCCAAAAGTGTGGGGGGGTGGGGAGTGATGGGGACAGTGGGGCTGGGGGGGGGGCCGCTGTGTCCCCAGGGCCCCCCCAGCCCAAGCGGGGAGGTGCAGGTTACGCCTTGGCAGCAGCAGCGCCCTGCGCGGCCCCCAGCGCCGCCAGCTGCTGGATCTTCTGGCTCATCATCTCCACCACGGCTGCGGGGAGACACGGGCGCTGGGGACGGGGGGGGCTTTTTTGGGGGGGGGGGAAGCCCCCCCCAGGAGGAAGGCGGGGGGGGCAGCGCTCACCCTGCTTCATGGCATGTTTCTCCTGCAGCGCCGGCTGGATCTTCTCCATCTGCTTCGTCAGAAAGTCGATTTTGCGCTTGAAAAAGTCTCGGGCGTCGTCTGCTGTCTGAGGGGGGGGTGGAGGGGTGAGGGGGGCGGCTGCTCCCCAGGGAAGGCGCGAGACCCCCCCCCGAACCCCAGAGCGCCCCCCCACGTGTCCATCACCTTCTCCACGTAGTAGCCGGTGCCGATGTCGATGAGGACGCGCTCGACGTCCGAGAGCTTCCGGGGACGTACATCTGGGGAGGGTCAGGGAAAACGGAGGGGGGGACAACACACGCGGCTCCGGCAGCAAAACCGGCATGGAGCCGGGGGGGGGTGATTTGGCACAAACAGCCCCCAGGGGGGCGAACCGGGGGGACCGTGGGGGGCAGGAAAGGATACGGAGCTGGTGAGCGGCACCAGCAGGTCCTTCCCTGTGGAAAAAAGCATGAGTAGGGGGGAGGCACCTTTAACATCTTGGGGGGGTGGGGGAACATCTGGGGGCCTCCAGCAGCCCCCCCGGGACCCCCCAAAACCCCCTGCGAGCAGGAAGGGGTGGGAACGCCCCACCCCTGGGGAGGAAGGAGCGATTTGGGGGAGGAAGGAGCGATTTTAGGGGGAGGGAAGAGCGATTTGGGGGAGTATGAAGTGATTTGGGGGAGTATGAAGCGATTTGGGGGAGCAGCCAGAACCAGTGAAGCCAAGGGGGGGGTACTTGTCTCTGCCCGCCCCCCCCCCAGGATGTCTGGGGGTCCCACTCACCCTCGTTGCTCTTGTTGAGGACGTTGAGACAATCTTTGGCTTCCACGTACTTGGTCTGCACCACCTTGAGCTGCGCGATGGAGGACGAGAGGAACTCCACCTCCTGGGGGGGGGGCGGCTGTGAGCGGGGGGGGGTGGGAGCGGCCCGGAGCGCAGCCCCCCCCTCCCCGGGGTGTCCCCAAGGCGGGGTCACACGCGGGGACACAGGGACGTGGGGCTTCTCCAGCTTTGTCACCTTCACCTTGGCCACTCGGTTCCTGTGCTGCTGTGTCCCCCCCAGCCCAATTCAATCCAGTACACCCCCCCATAGCCCAGTCTGCCCCAGTACACCCCCCCAGCCCAGTCTGCTCCAGTACACCCCCCATAGCCCAGTCTGCTCCAGTACACCCTCCCCATAGCCCAGTCTGCTCCAGTACACCCCCCATAGCCCAGTCTGCCCCAGTACACCCCCCAGCCCAGTCTGCTCCAGTACATTCCCCCCCAGCCCAATTCAATCCAGTACACCCCCCATAGCCCAGTCTGCCCCAGTACACCCCCCCATAGCCCAGTCTGCTCCAGTACATTCCCCCTCCAGCCCAGTCTGCTCCAGTACACCCCCCATAGCCCAGTCTGCTCCAGTACACCCCCCATAGCCCAGTCTGCTCCAGTACACCCTCCCCATAGCCCAGTCTGCCCCAGTACACCCCCCATAGCCCAGTCTGCTCCAGTACACCCCCCCCATAGCCCAGTCTGCCCCAGTACACCCCCCCATAGCCCAGTCTGCTCCAGTACACCCCCCACAGCCCAGTCTGCTCCAGTACACCCCCCCATAGCCCAGTCTGCTCCAGTACACCCCCCCATAGCCCAGTCTGCTCCAGTACACCCCCCCCATAGCCCAGTCTGCTCCAGTACACCCCCCCATAGCCCAGTCTGCCCCAGTACACCCCCCTAGATCCCAGTCTGCCCCAGTACACCCCACTCAAGTCTCCCTATCCCAGTTTGGCCCAGTCTGCTCCAGTTCAACTTCCCCCTCAGGCCCCCCAGCCCCACACCTCGTCCCGCAGCCCCCGGCCCCACATTCCCCACGCCCCCCCCGGCCCCACATCTCCCCCCCGGCCCCACATTCCCCCGGCCCGGCCGCACCTGGTCCAGCTGCCCCTTGAGCAGCTCCAGCTGCGGCAGCGGCAGCTCCGCCACATTCACCGCCTGCGCCGCCATCTTGGGCCGCCGCGCCGCGCCGCTCTGCTCTGCCCGCCCGCCTCTCGCTGCTCCCGCCGCGCCGCTCTGCTCTGCCGCCCGCCTCTCGCTGCTCCCGCCGCGCCGCTCTGCTCTGCCCGCCCGCCTCTCGCTGCTCCCGCCGCGCCGCTCTGCTCTGCCCGCCCGCCTCTCGCTGCTCCCGCCGCGCCGCTCTGCTCTGCCCGCCCGCCTCTCGCTGCTCCCGCCGCGCCGCGCCCCCTGGCGGCCGGAGGACCCAGCGCGCCGCGGCGGGAGGGGCGGCAGCAGCAACCCCGTAATTCGGGGTGCAGCCCCTCCAGTAACTCCCCCGGAGAAATGGACCCCCCCACAGGAAGGGGATCCAAGGTGCTGCCATGGGGATGGAGCCCTGAGCAGGCAGCACCCCCCCCATCACCTGCCCGGGACCCCCACCCAACCCAAAAAAATAAGATGGGGGGGGCTCTGGGAACCCCCAATAGCAAAATAGGGGAGCAGGAACCTCGGGGAGATTCCTGGGGGCGTCCAGCTTGGGGACAGAGGACAAAGGGGGAGCAGGGGGGGGGTCAGGAGGGACGGGACACGGGGGGGGCACAAGGGACACAGGAAAACAGGTCTAAAAGGAGCAGCTTTATTACCCAAAAAACACGCAAATAAAAGCACTTTGTTAAAATAAACTCAACCACTTGCAAACGGCCACCTCTGAGGTTGGGGACCCACACCAGAGGTTGGGGGACCCCCCCCCCCGAGGTTGAGGACCCCCCCCATGAGGTTGAGGACCCCCCCCATGAGGTTGAGGACCCACCCCAGAGGTTGGGGAGCCCCCCCCCCCCCCCGAGGTTGAGGACCCCCCCCATGAGGTTGGGGACCCCCCCCATGAGGTTGGGGACGCAACTCAGAGGTTGGGGACCCCCCCAGTGATGTTGGGGACCCCTCTCAGCGCAGGCAGACGGGCAGCCCGTAGGCGACGGGGGCGGCCCCGATGAGGTACTTGAGTCGGGGGGCCTGGCGCGCCTGGGCGACGTGGGAGAGGAGGGGGGCCCCCGCGCCCCCCCCCCAGCCACCCCTCCAGCAGCGCCCGCAGGTAGCGGTCGATGTCCCGATCCGTCACGTCCCACAGGTTCCCCAGCACCAGCGGGCTGCAAGCGACGAGGGGTCAGACCCGCCCGCAGCCCCCGAGCACTCAAACCTCAGAGAGATCCCCCCCCCCAAAACCACCGAGACCCCCCCAGACTCACCAGCCCGCCAGGATGTAGGAGAGGATGATGCCGGCGCCCTCCAGGTCGCTGCGCAGGGCGAGCGCGGCGCTGCTGCAGCCGAACAGGAGCGCCACGGCGCGGCAGCTCAGCCGCGAGATGCTCTGGCCGTCCAGCAAACGGGCGCCCGCGCCGTGGCCGGCGTAGCTGCAAGTGTCACCCCCCCGGGTCAGATAAGCCCCCATTTTCCCTCTGTCCCCCCCCCGGTGTCCCCACGCCGCCCCGGCCGTGCTCACATGTAGAGGTCGTGGTCGCGGAGCGCCGCCTGCATCTGCTTGGCGCTGGGGACGGCTCCGGTCACCCCGCTCCAGCCGGGGATGCTGCGGGACGGCTGGTGAGAAGGGCGCAAAGCACCCCCCCGCGCCCCCCCCCCCCGGGCCCCCCCTCACCTCTCAAACCAGCCCCGAAATTGCTCCTCGGTGGCCGGGAGGTTCTTGTGGGGGTTGAGGACGTAGAAGGTGCTGCTGGGGTCGACGCCGCGGCTCAGCACGGAGCCCCCGTGCTGCCAGAAGGGAGAGACGTGGGCGCCAGCCCGGCGCGAGGGGCTCTGGGGGTCCCCAAGGGTTCAGGGGGGTCCCTGAGGGTTGTGGGGATCCCCTCGATCCTCTCACCTCCCGTGCCAGCGCGTAGCTGAGGAGGAAGCGCAGGGACGGCAGGCGGGTGACGGGGACGGCGCGCAGGCACGCCATGCTCTCCCACGGCAGCTTCTGCAGGTGCTGCCAGGAGGAGGAGGAGGAGGAAGGTGAGGGGGGCACGGCTAGGGGGAGACAACGCAGGACCCGGGGGCAGATGATGCAGGAACAGGGGGGAGACGACACAGGACCCAGGGGGGGACAGAGGATGCAGGACCCAGGGGGGGACAGACAATGCAGGAGCCAGGGGGGGGCAGGCAATGCAGGAGCCAGAGGGGGCAGACGACGCAGGACCCAGTGGGGCAGATGATGCAGGAACAGGGTGGGACGGATGATGCAGGATCCGGGGGGGCAGACGATGCAGGAACAGGGGGGGCAGATGATGCAGGACCTGGGGGGGGACAGACGACACAGGACCCGCAGGGAGACAACACAGGACCCGGGGGGGGCAATGATGCGGGACCCAGGGGAACTCACCTTGTCCAGCACCAGGACGAGGGAGCCGCCGCTCGGCTTCGCCCTCCGCTTCTCCAGCGCCTCCTGCAACAGGCGCTGAGCCTCGCGGGGCCGCTCCGCGCTGAGGCCGAAGGCCACGGCTCGCACGTCCTCGGGGCCCAGGAGGGGAGCGGCGTTCAGCAGCGCCTGCGGGGACACCGGAGGTGCTGAGCGGTGGGAAAACGGGGGGAAAGCCCCCAGCCCGCGCCCAGCAGCGCACCCGCAGCAGCGCGGGGGTCCCGGTCTCTCCAGCCGCAGCCGCGCAGCTCGGGGTGCAGGCGGGCGGCGTCCTCGGGGAGGGCGGCGTCGGGGGCGCCGGGGAGCAGGACCCCCCGCCAGCAGCCCAGCACCCGCGTCTCCAGGGTCTCGATCAGGCTCTGCAACAGGGTGGAGAGTCAGCGAGACCCCAAACTCCCCGTGGGGGCGCGGGGGGGGCGGGGGGTGTCGTCCCCACCTTCATCCTGCGGTCCAGCTCGGAGCGGCGCAGCCACCAGTCCTGCTTGTCCGTGCAGGCGCTGCACTCCTTCTGCTCCTTCTGGATGGCGTCGAAGTCGCTCAGCACCGAGCTCAGCGGGGTCTGCGGGGGCAAAGAGCTGTGAGCCGAGCCCCACGATGCACCAGCGTGCGGCCAAAAAGCCGCCGGCATCCCGGCTTGTGCCAGCACAACCAGCGCGGTGACCGTCCCTGCACTGGGCGCTGGGGGGACAAAGCGCGAATCCTGGGGGTGGTTTTGGGCCCCTCGCGCCAAGAAAGAGCTTGAGGTGCTGGAGCGAGTTGAGAGGAAGGGACAGAGCTGGGGAAGGGGCCGAGGGGGGAAATTTGGGGTGATTTCTGCCCAAAAGGGCATTGAACAGGCTGCCCAGGGCAGCGCTGGGGTCGCCATCCCTGGGGGGTGAACAGATGAGGGTCCTGGGGACATTTTAGCGCCAGCGTTGGGTGAATGGTGGGATCAATGATCTTGAGGGGCTTTTCCACCCCAAACGATGCGACAACCCCCGCGGCGCTCACCTCGGTGCCCGCGGTGGGGATGCGGATGGTGACGGGACCCGCGTCCTTCTCCAGCCGCGTGAGCAGCAGCGTGTCCCCCGCCGAGCCCAGCCCGGTGCCGACCAGCGCCAGCACGCACACCGTCACCCCTGCGGGTCACAGCCGCGCCTCAGGGACGGCCCGGTGCCGACCAGCGCCAGCACGCACACCGTCACCCCTGCGGGTCACAGCCGCACCTCAGGGACGGCCCGGTGCCGACCAGCGCCAGCACGCACACCGTCACCCCTGTGGGTCACAGCCGCACCTCAGGGACAGCCCGGCGCCACCGGCGCGCTCGCGGCGCTCGGCGCGGCTCTTACCGTCGGGGATGCGCCGCAGCTGCTCCCGGAAGCCATCCTGCACCTCGGGGCCCAGCGCCGCGGGGCTGAACGCGAACAGGCGCTCGAGCTCGGCCAGGGGGGGCCCCTCCCGCAGGGTCAGGCCCCGCAGCTGCTCCGCCACGTCCCCCGTCGGCTGCTTCTCTTTGCTGCGCATGGAGGGGAAAACACCCCAAAAATGAGCTTTGCTGGGGATGGGGGGTTTGCTGAGCTCAGAGAAGGGGATGGAGGCTGGGGGGGGAATTTGGGGTGATTTCTGCCCCAAAGGGCGTTGAACAGGCTGCCCAGGGCAGTGCTGGGGTCACCGTCCCATTGGGGTTTAAAAGGTGTTTAGATGAGGTTTAAGGACTTGGGTTAGTGCTGGAGTTGGGTTGTGGTTGGATTGGTGATCCTGAGGGGCTGTTCCCACCGAAACGATTCTGTGATTCTATGAAATTGGGGTGATGGTGGGGAACACCTTGTAGAAGAGGAAACGGCCTCAAGTTGCACCTGGGGGGGCTGAGGGGGGAAATTTGGGGTGATTTCTGCGCCAAAGGGCATTGAACAGGCTGCCCAGGGCAGTGCTGGGGTCGTCGTCCCTGGGGGGTGAACACACGAGGGTCTCGGGGCCATTTTAGTGCCGGGGTGGGTGAACAGGTGGACTCGGTGACCCTGAGGGTCCTTCCCACCCAAACCAATTCCCCAATTCCACCTCCAGAGGCTCCTCCGACCCCCCCGGGCTCCGGGATCCGACCTCGAGGGCCTCACCGCATCCTCCTGTGGGCGACGCCGAGCAGCTGGTGGCGCGCGGTGACGGCCACCGACTCGGCCAGCAGGTGGGCGACGCGGAGCGGGTGGCGGCTGCCCGCGGCCAGCGCCAGCAGCCGGCACACGTGGCCGTAGAGCGCGCCGGGCGGGCAGTGGCTGATGCAGTCCAAAGCCTTCGTCAGCAGCTCCGTGACCGAGGTGACATCTGCAAGGGACAGATTGAAACCCCAGTGGGATCGGCCACCGCGGGGACAGACCCAGTGCAGCCACCAGCTCCCGGTAACGCGCCAGGCGCCGCGGCTGCCCCGTGTCACCGCCAGGTTCAGTTCAACCTGTCTGCCCGCCCCCCAGCACGCAAAAACGCCCCCGAGGCCGCAGCGGGTGCTCACTCACCGTCAGCTGTGGGCAGGGTGGGCGCCGGGGATCCATTGGGGTGCGAGGGGTCCCCGTCGCTTGTCCCCAGCACCTCGTGCTCCCCGTCCGCGCCCTCCAGCCACCTCCTGCCTGCGGGAAGGGACAGAGACGCCTTGTCCCCAGGGCGGGTGACAATCCGACACCTCCACGCGCCCCTAAACGCTGCAAGACCCCCACAACCTAAGCCCAGCTCACCCGGGGCTCCCTCCTCTTCCTCGGAGGCTCGCACCACCTCGAAGCTGATCTCGAGCTCTTCCTCCGCCTTCTCCTCTTCCTCGATGGCCCTGAGAAGCTCCCGCTCCTCCTCCGCCCCGGAGCGGGGGCCGCGGCGCCCGCCCGCCTGCGCCCCGCGGCTCTGGGATTTGGGGGGGCGGCCTCTGCGGGCGCAGCACGACTTGGGGGTCAGCGCGGCTCCGGGAAGCTCGGGGTCGCTGTCGTCGCTGAACGTCACCTGCAACAGGGGGACAAGGGGGTGAGGGGCCGGCGGCCGGTGTGGGGCGCCCCCCGCCTCCCCACACTCACCTTTAGGCGGGACTTGGCTCTCCCCGAAACTCGGGGGGCGCGCAGGAGCCGGGACTTGCCACCCGCCCGCGGGGATTCGCTGAAGATGGTGAAGGGGGTTTTGGGGGCCCCGCGGGTTTTGGGGGGGGGTGCGGCCCCCTGGCGTGGGGTGCAGGCCACCGGCACCGGCCGGATGACGATGGGGGGCACCTCGCTGTCCGAGTCCCCCAGGGCGAAGGCGTCGTCGCTGTTCAGCACGGCCAGAGCCTTCGCCCGCGGAGTCCTCCTCGCCCTGCCTTTGGCCGCGGTGGGAGCCACCGCTGCCTTATTTTGGCGCCGGCGCGGTTGCGCCTTGTCCGGTTTCTGCGTTCGGGGCGGGGGCGCCGCGGGGGGCTCCGCCGGAGTCGGCGCAGGCAGCTGAAAAGCCCAAACGCCGTCAAAAACAGCGTCCGTGGAGCCGCCGCGCTCGGCCGCCAGGCGCCAAACGGCAGCCGTGGCTTTGGCGAGCAGCAGCGCGGCCCCGGCGCCCCCCAGGCCCGGCAGGTGGGGGCTCCGGGACGCCACGAACCGCAGCCCCGTCTCCAGCTCCTCGCGCAGCTCCTGCGCCCAGCGCGGGCTCGCCAGGCTCTGGAGGGCGAGCGCGGCGTAAGCGGCGGCCGCCACGTCGTCCAGCAGCCGCGGCGCGGGCAAGCGGCCGTCACCGCCGGCTCCCCGCAGCTTTTGGCGCAGGACGGCGGCGCAGCGGCTGGCGGCGGCGGCGCAGCGGCACGGCACGGCGCGGAGCAGAGCCAGCCCCGCCGCCGCGGCACCGGCACCCGCCGCCAGCTCGGCGCGGGCGTGGCAGAGAAGCCAGCGCTGGCACAGCACCGAGAGCACCGGGTCGGAGCACAGGGAGCAGGAGCAGCGCAGGGGGTGGCTGAGGAAGGCCGGGCTCCTCTTCCTCGCGGGTCTGAGCTCGGGTGAGGCGGTGAGAGCGTCCGCCGCGGCCAAACCGCTCCGCACGGGCACAAACTCGAGCGCGGGGCCCTTCAGGAACGCGTCGTCGTCCCGGGGCAGCTCGGAGCCGGCGGCCGGTGTCTCCGCGCGCTGCGGTTGGCGCCTCCGCGGTGGGATCTTGGTCTGGCTTGGCTCCTTCTTGCTGGGTTTAAACTCTGCAGGTGCAGAGGGGGGTGATTTGTGGGTGCGCCCCCGCAGCCCCTCCCAGCCCGTCCAGAGAGGGGATCAGAGGCAGTTTGGTTGCAAAAGCCCCTCAAGATCAAGTCCAATCGTTCACCCAACGCCGGCACCAAAACGCCCCCAGACCCTCATCTGTCACTCCCCAGGGATGGCGACCCCAGCCCTGCCCTGGGCAGCCTGTTCAACGCCCTTTGGGGCAGAAATCACCCCAAATTTCCCCCCTCAGCCCCCCCTGGCGCAACTTGAGGCCGTTTCCTCCCGTTCTATCCATTTATCCCATCACTGAGGTCCCTCTGGGCTCCTCTTCTCCAGCGCCAGCTCTCTCAGCCTTTCCCGATGCTCCAGACCCCTCAGCATCTTTGTGTCCCTCCCCAGTAACTCCCCGTCCCGCTCAAACTGGGGAGCCCAGCGCCGGTCCCGGTGGCTCCGGATGGGGCCGAGCAGCCCGATGGGCGCGGGGGGGACTCACCGCTGCCGGGCTCCAGGAGGAGCAGAACCTGCTGGAGGTCGGAGCTGCTCGGCTCCAGCTCGTCCAGCCGCAGCGCCAGCTGCGCCTTCAGCACCAGGAACGACGCGCACCTGGGGATACACCAGCGCTGAGCCCCCCGTCCCCCCCAGGGCTACACGGGGGGGGCAGCGATGAACCGCCCCCCCTGCCCCGTAACGCCCCATCCTGAGAACCAGGGGGTCAGTTTGCGCCGAAAAGCCCCTTGAGATCATTGACCCAACCGCTCACCCAATGATGGCACCAAAACATCCCCAAGAACCTCATCCATTCCCCCCCCACAAGGGGACGGTGACCCCAGCCCTGCCCTGTGCAGCCTGTTCAACGCCCTTTGGGGAACAAAGCACCCCAAATTTCCACTCTCAGCCTCCCCGGTGCAACTTGAGGCCGTTTCCTCCCATCCCATCATGAGATCGCACACCCAGAGCAGCCGCTCGCTCCGAACCCGCACCCCGAGCCGATCCCCCCGCACGGGACACAGCCACAGCGTCCCCCACAGCGCGTCCCCGGTGTCCCCAAAGGCCATCGGCCACGCTGTCCCCGTCGCACCCAGCTCACCAGCGCACAGCCTGCAGCTTGGCGGCCAGCTTGGCGGCGTCCAGGCAGAAAGCTTTGGCTTGGCACAGCACGTCCAGCCGGCCCAGCAGGGCCACCAGCTGCTCCGAGCAGGCCAGCGCGTCCCCCAGCACCTGCCACTTCAGCAGCACGTTGTCCCCTGCAGGCAGAGGGGACAGGGACGTGTCACCGCAGAGGGACGGCGAGGAGCCCGGCGCTGCCGGGGGAGCGGGCGGGTTTCCGGCTCACCGCAGTCCGCGGGCTGGCCGTTGGGCGCCGGCGCGGGGTCGCCCAGCACCTCTCTGCCCATCAGGAGGGAGATGAGGCCGCGGAAAAGCTTCTGGGCTTCCACCAGAGCCGTGCTGGGCGTTTTCCACCCTGCCAAGAGCCACCGTGGTTGTCGGCGCAGAACAAAACCCTCCTGGCCGCAGCGTGGAGTGGCTCCCACCCCAAATTCCCTCTTGTCTCCCCAAAAGGGGCCGGTTTGGAGAAACCCAGAGGGCTGCACGGAGCTTTGGCCAGGAGGGTTTTCAACGTCCCCCGAAAACTCACCGTGCGCAAAGATGCGCTGGCGGAGCTGCGGCGAGAGGCGGGCGGGCGGCAGGCTCAGGTACACGGCCACCAGCTGCAGCACGTGGGCCCGCAGCAGGCACCAAAATTTGGTGACTTTCCGGGCAGCCAGGTCCTGCAGCACCTCCAGCAACAGCGAGACACCCTCCTCGACCTGCAGAGAAAACGCGTCACCCGCCGCGGCCCCTGTGCCCGAGACACATAGCGAGAGGTACCGAGGTCGCCACGAAGCGCTGCTGCATCTCCTGATCCTCACGCTGCTTTTTGGGCGAATGAGAAGGGTTTTGGGGCGAATGAGAAGGGGTTTTGGGGCCGTACCCGCTGGGTGACGCAGCACAGCTGGCTGCGGAGCAGGAGGCAGCGTTGCTGCAGCAGCGCGTAGGAATCGTCGCCGCCATCGGCTTTCTGCAGGTAGGACTTGCTCTCCTCCAGGAAAAGCTGCAGTAAATGTCACCGACGTGAAGGCTGCGGCTTTGGGGACCGGCCGGGCCCCCCCATGTCCCCTTCCCTCCCTGTGACGCTCACCTGGGCGTAGCTGGGACACTCCAGCTGGAAGAGCAGCTTGGTGAGGTGGCACAGGGCGCTGGCCGTCCCCAGGTTGTCCCCGAGCGCGCTGCACAGCACTCTGAGCAGCAGGTAGCTCTCCATGGCCTGCAGGGGCTGCGGGGACAGGAGAACACCCTCATGGTGACACCCAGACCCCCCAAGAGGGGACTGTCCTGGCTGTCACCCCCCAGCGAGCGTCACCTTGGCCGTGAGCGTGTAGAGCGCGGCCAGGAGGCGCAGGGAGGTGACGGTCTGCGCGGGGCTGCGCACGGCGGGGACACCCGGCGCCCCCAGGAGCTGCTTCCACAGAGCGAAGGCGTCGTCCAGGCTTTGGGACAGAGCTGAGGGGACACGGCGGGTCTGAGACACCCCCAAAGCGCAACCAGGCGGTCGCGGGGAGCCCGAAGGCGCCGCTGCGCTCACCCGCGTCTGTCGCCAGGTCGAAGGAGAGTCCGTCGTACAGGAAGCGCTCCTCCAGCGCCCGCCTGTCGTACTTGAGGTCGTTGGGCTCAAAGTCCTCCAGGTTCTTCAGCACCTGAGCTTTGGCGCGCTGGTCCCTCTCTACGCTCTGCCAAAACAGCCGTGATGCGTGTTACAGGCGCCACAGGGTTTCTGGTGGGGTCTGGGTGGCTTTTGGTGGCCACGTGAAGAGCAAGAGGCACCAGACCCACCACCCACCTTCTCCAGGTTGGACTCCAGGCTGCAGATGAAGAGCCAGAGCAGAGCCTGCGCCTGGTCATCCAGGAGCTGGTCGCGGTTCTGGGCGCTCCTGGGCACCAGCGCCAGCAGCCGCAAAGCCTCACGGACCGAATCCAGCGAGGAGCTGCCGGGGAGAGGGACCAGAAACAGCTTTTCGCCCCCAAAATACACCCCGGAGCGTTCGAAACAGAGGCACAAATACACCCCAAAGAGAGCAAGCAGAGCAATAACACCGTGAGGACACACGAACGCTCCCCGGGGACTTTGGGGCGCAGGAGGTGAGGGCGGCGAGCACCCACCATTCGGTGTGCGGGGCGTAGCTGCGGTGGCACAAGACCTGCGCCAGCTCGGTGAGGGCGACGGCGCGCTGGTGCAGGCGGCCGCTGCGCTCCGGGCAGAGCTGCAGCAGGTCGCAGAGCACGTTGTAGCGCTCCTGCCCCGTGTCGGCTCGCACGCTCTTGTAGGCGTTCAGCTCGCCAAACAGGACGGTGACCAAGGCGTCCGTGTCCAGGTTCGGTCCTTCCAAAGCTTCCTTCAGCGTCCTGGGGGAGAGGAGCTGCTGGGGGCTGCCGCGGTGGAGCCGGGGACGGCTCGTGTTTGATTTAGCGGCGTGGGAAGCGCAGCTCTCGAGAAACCCACCCTCGACACGCCATGGAACTGTTTGCGGTGGAATGAACACACAAGCTCACCAAGTCCAACCATAACCCAACGCTGGCACTAAAACGTCCCCAAGAACCTCACCTGTCCAACCCCCCAGGGTCAGTGACTCCACCTGGGCAGGCTGTTCAACGCCCAACAGCCCTTTGGGCAAGAAATCACCCCGGATTTCCAACCTCAGTCACCTCCTGCACCCCTTCCCCAGCTCCGTTCCCTTCTCTCCAGCACCTCAAGCTCTTTCTTGGCGTGAGGGGCCCAAAATCAACCCCAGGTTCGCAGTTTGGCCTCCCCAGCACCCAGCGGGACATTCTCGGTCACCCGCTGCCCCCGTCACCTCCGCCGAGCTCTTACCGCAGCCGCAGCTCCTCGTTCCCCTGCTTGGCCGCGTCCACCTTGAGCTGGACCCAGAGGGCGAGGGGCTCGGGCGGCAGGTCGGCACCGCGGCCCCGCAGCGCCCGCAGCCAGCGCGCCGCGCACGCCGCGGCCCCCTCCAGCCGGCCCAGCCTGCGCCGGCACTCGGCCTGCAGCCGGAAGCACTGCTGCAGCTGCGGGGACACAAACCGCGGTTGGTGCGTGGCCACGAGCAAAGCCGGTGCCCTGCGGCACCGCCACGCAGCCCCAGCCACGCTGAGCCCGAAGCCGCGGTCGTAACAGCGGGAGTGAACCGGCTCCTTTGGTCCCCGGCACCGGGAGCGGAGGCTGCTGCTCGTAGTTGTGTTATTGGGGTCACCACCGTGACGTGGTTGGACAGCAATGGCCTCGGCCGGCAGCCGAACCAGCGCTTCAGTTTGCTCAGTAATTTGGGTAAGTACTGTTGGAGCCTCGTAGGATTGCAGCTGTGGACTGGTAGAAACAGGCAGACACGCACAGAGAGACACAAAGAGACAGGCAGAGACGCACACACACAGACAGGCAGACGCGCGCACACACACAGACAGGCAGATGTGCGCACACACACAAACAGGCAGACGCGCACAGACAGAGACAGGCAGACGCGCGCACACACACAGAGACAGGCAGACGCGCGCACACACAGAGACAGGCAGACGCGCGCACACACACAGAGACAGGCAGACGCGCGCACACACACAGAGACAGGCAGACGCGCGCACACACACAGAGACAGGCGGGCGCGCACACACGCAGAGACAGGCGGGCGCGCACACACACAGAGACAGGCGGGCGCGCACACACACAGAGACAGGCGGGCGCGCACACACACACAGAGACAGGCGGACGTGCACACACACACAGAGACAGGCAGACGCGCGCACACACACAGAGACAGGCAGGCGCACACACACACAGAGACAGGCAGACGCGCGCACACACACAGAGACAGGCAGACGCGCACACACACACAGAGACAGGCGGACGCGCGCACACACACAGAGACAGGCGGACGCGCGCACACACACAGAGACAGGCGGACGCGCGCACACACACAGAGACAGGTAGGCGCGCACACACACAGAGACAGGCGGACGCGCACACACACAGAGACAGGCGGACGCGCACACACACAGAGACAGGCGGACGCGCACACACACAGAGACAGGCGGACGCGCGCACACACACAGAGACAGGCGGACGCGCGCACACACACAGAGACAGGCGGACGCGCACACACACAGAGACAGGCGGACGCGCACACACACAGAGACAGGCGGACGCGCACACACACAGAGACAGGCGGACGCACACAGACAGGCAGACGCACACACAGACAGGCAGACAGAGGACTTCACCAAGTTCCATTTCAGTGCTTTATCCAGCAGGGCCCCAACACTTAATAAGAGCAAACTTTCTCAATTAACTTCAACAATTTGGGCCTCAATCACTTCCCTAATTATCTTCAGCAACTTGAACATCTACCTGCGCCTTCAGCTTAACGGCTCCCGTGCTGCGGGATACGCAATGAGATTCCTGGATGCCTTTCCAACTCGTGCAACAATTTGGGTTGGAAAAGGGCAAACCCCAGTTTTATTGAGCTCTACGTCCGCTTGTCGGGATCTACGTTATCTCGGACGCAACAAGCGCCATCCGTGCGTGCGGACGCGGCTGTTCCGGCTGGAACGGAGCCTGTTGGGCGCCTGTTCCTGGGGTTTTGGGGCGGTTTGCGGCAGGAGCCGCGCTCACCCTGTCCGGGGGAACGCCGGGGCGGGCGAAGGCATCCGCGGCGCACGGGCTGGCGCAGAGCGGCTCGCAGACGGCGTCGGCCGCCGCGGGGAGCTGCTGCTGGTAGAAGATGTACGCCAGCTTGTAGGTGCAGGACGCTGCGGCAAAACAAACGCAACATTAGAGACACGGAGAGGAGGAGCGCGCGGCGCCTCGGCCGCGTCCGGAGCCACCGGGACCGGCTCCGGGATCCCCGGTTGGAGGGACGGGGAGTTACTGGGGAGGGACACAAAGATGCTGAGGGGTCTGGAGCATCGGAAAAGGCTGAGAGAGCCGGCGCTGGAGAAGAGGAGCCCAGAGGGACCTCAGTGATGGGATAAATGGATAGAACGGGAGGAAATGGCCTCAAGTTGCGCCAGGGGGGGCTGAGGGGGGAAATTTGGGGTGATTTCTGCCCCAAAGGGCATTGAACAGGCTGCCCAGGGCAGGGCTGGAGTCACCATCCCTGGGGGGTGACAGACGAGGGTCTTGGGGACATTGTAGTGCCGGGGTGGGTGACAGTCGGACTCTGTGACTGTAAGGGGTTTTTCCAATGAAAATGACTCTGAGACTCTTGTGGGTCCCCCCCCTGCTGGGGACACTGGGGACACTGGGGACACCGGGTGGCTCCGCGACCGCAGCGTCACTGACCGGTGATGTCCAGGTACGCGGCTCGCTCGCTGTCGGGGAGCCCCCCCAGCCCCTCCAGCATCCACCGCACGCTCCTCACGCAGCCGCTCGTCAGCTGCTCCACACCTGGCCAGTCCCCCATGGGCAACGCCTGCGGGGACACAGGGGTCATCTGGGACCCACAGCCCCCCTCAGGACACCCCTGGGACCCACAGCCCCCCCCGGGACACCCCTGGGACCCACAGCAACCCCCCAGGACACCCCTGGGACCCACAGCCCCCTCGGGACACCCCTGGGACCCACAGCAACCCCCCAGGACACCCCTGGGACCCACAGCAACCCCCTAGGACACCAAATCCCACCAGAAGCCACCCAGGACACCCCTGGGACCCACAGCCCCCCAGAACCTCCCTGGGACCCCAAATCCCCCCAGAACCTGCCCAGGACACTCCTGGGACCCTGAACCCCTCCAGAATTCCCCTGGGATCCTGAATCCCCCCGGAACCTCCCTGGGACCCACAGCCCCCCCCCGAACATCCCTGGGACCCCAAATCCCCCCAAAACCCCCCTGGGACCCTGACCCCCCCCAGAACCCCCCTGGGACCCACAGGCCCCCCAGACTTCCCCCGGGACCCCCAGAGCACCCCCCAGGGCAGCTGGAACAGCCCCTTCCAACGCCCCCAAAGTGCCACCTCCAAAAGGAGAAGCCACTCAAGGTCACCGGGGACCTACAGCCGCCCAAACCCCTTCAGCACCCCCCAGGGTGGCTTGAGCAGCCCCTTCCGACCCCCTCAATGTCCCACCTGTGAAGAACAAAGCCACCCGAGGTCACTGGGGATCCACAGCCCCCAGGAGCCCCCGGGGTGGCACAACTAGCCCTCCCCAACCCCGGCAACGGGGAAGCAGCTCCCCAAGGCTCCGTCACCCCAGTGCCGGTACCTGGGGGCACAGGAAGATGTCGTAGGCCAGGCTGGCGAAGAGCTGGAGGCTGCGGAACAGCAGCTGCTTCACCATCAGCTGCTGCTTGACGCTGTCGGCAGGAACCTGCGGACACGAGGAGAAAAACCGCGTCTGGGGGAGTCCGGGAGGACCGGGCGCTGCTGCTCAGGATGGGACACCCAGGGGTGGATTTTGGGGAGCACTGAGCTCGGAGAGGTGTTACAAACCCCCCAGCTGCTCACTGAGCCTCTGAGGTAGAGACCCAGCTCTGCAACCAGACATGAGAGGAAACGGCCTCAAGTTGCACCCGGGGAGGCTGAGGGTGCAAATTTGGGGTGATTTCTGCCCCAAAAGGCATTGAACAGGCTGCCCAGGGCAGTGCTGGGGTCACCGTCCCTGGGGGGTGAACAGATGAGGGTCTGGGGGACGTTTTAGTGTTGGGTGAGCAGTTGCACTTAACGATCCTGAGGGGATTTCCACCCAAAATGATTCCGCGGGGGCGCAGCTGCAGCCTCACCCTGCGGAGCAGCTGGCGGAGGACGCGGCCGTGCCCCGCGGTGAAGGCGCAGAGGTCCAGCACGTCGTCCCGGCGCAGCGGCGCCTGCTCCCCGCTCTTCTTGGCGCAGTTGCCGAGCTGCGATGCCACGAACTGGGCGCTCTCGGCCAGCACCCGCAGGAACGGCTCCGCCAGCCCCGCCGCATCCAGCGCCAGCGCTGCCCGGGCCAGCGGCGGCCCCGCGGCACAGCCGTCAACCAGCGCCCGGCGCAGCCGCACCCCGGCTTCCAGGACGGACAAGGGGCCGCTGAAACATTCGGTCCCCAAGAAGCCCTTCGCGTCTTCTACGGCATCCTCAGCCTCCCGGTGCCACCCGGCCTTGCAGAGGTGCCGGCAGCGCTCCAGGGTGAGCTCGAAGAAGCAGAGGGATTGCTGGAGGGCGGGGGGCTCCGGCGCCTCCTCCCGCAGAACCGCCAGCAGCTCCGCGAGCTGCTGCCCGAGGAACGCGGGGCACGGCACCCGCTGCGCTTCGTACAGAGCGGCGGCGGCCGCCGCTTGCTGAGCCGTCTGCGAGGCAAAGAACGGCGGCTGCAGCGGCGGGGGGGCCGCCCCGGCGCGCTCCAGCAGCAGGAGGAAGCGCAGGGCCCACAGGCGCAGGCGGAGAGCGGCTCTGCCCTCCTCCTGCGGCCCCTCGGGCTCGGCCAGCGCGGCCGCCGCTCTCCAGAGGACGGCGAAGCTGCCGGAGGCGATGGCGGCGAAGTCCTTGTCCGGCGCGGTGCCGGGGGGGTGCGTCCGCAGTCGCGCGCGCAGGAGCTCAGCCGCTCTGCGGCTGCCGTCGGCGCTGCCGCGCTGGGTCGCGTTGCGCAGCAGGTGGTACAGGATCTTCTCCAGGTAGAGCGGGGCGGGACGCGGCACCGCGCTCAGGTAGCCCCGGCAAGCGGCCTCGGCCACGGCCACCACGGCGGCGGCGCCCGGCGGGGGCGTCCCGGGCTGCGCCAGGCGCTCCACGCAGAGCCGCAGCACACGGTCGCAGTCGTGGCTGCGCCGCAGCCGCGCGCTGGGGGTGGCGCCGGGGGGGCAGCGCGAGAGGCTTTCCTGGGGAACACGGCGGGGTCAGCACCCAGCACGATCCCCCAGCGGTGCCCCCAATACCCAACTCACCCACACCCAGTTTGACACCCCACGGTGCCCCCCAATCCCCAACTCACCCACATTTGGTTTGACCCCCCCCAACCCCCAACTCACCTACACCTGGTTTGATGCCCCCAATCCCCAACTCATCCACACCCAGTTGGACCCCCCCATGGTGCCCCCCAATGCCCAACTCACCCACACTCAGTTTGACCCCCCCACAGTGCTCCCAATCCCCAACTCACCCACACCCAGTTTGACACCCCACGGTGCCCCCCAATCCCCAACTCACCCGCACTCGGTTTGACCCCCCCCACAGTGCCCCCAATGCCCAACTCACCCACACCTAGTTTGACACCCCACGGTGCCCCCCAATCCCCAACTCACCCACATTTGGTTTGACCCCCCCCAACCCCCAACTCACCCACAGCTCAGCAAGCAGGTCGGGTTTGTCCATCTCGGGGCGGGGGGGGATCAGCTCCGGCGGGGGCTTCACGCGCGACTCCGGGCTGCTGGCTCGGGGGCTGGGGGGGCGCAGGGAGACCTGAGACCCCCAACCCCACAGTTACCCCCCCATGGCTTCCAGGGACTCCCGAGGCCCCAGTGCTCACAGCGCCCCCCCCAACCCCACTCCCTACCCCCCCAAATCCCCCAGCCCCACTCCCACCAACACGGGGGGCCGAGTCACCCCCCCAGCCCCGATCCTGGCGCCTCCGCGGCCTGGAGACCCCCCCGGTCCGCCCTCGCTGGGCCTGCACGGGTCCCCCCCGGGGCCCATCGCCCGCCCCCCCAAGCCTGCAGCTCCCTCGGCCCCACAGAGCCCCACAGGGCCCCCATAGAGCCCCACAGGGCCCCTCAGAGCCCCCCGGCCGCCCCCGGCCCCGCTCTCACCGCTCCCCCCGCCGCTCCCGGGTCCCGGCCCCGCCGCGCGCCCCGTTCAAATCCCCTCCGCAGCCAATCAACGCGCGGCGCCGCCCGCGCGGGGCACGCCGGGAGTTGTAGTTCCCGCCGCGGGGGCCGTTGGGTGCGCGCATGCGCACTGCGCGGCCCGGCTGGCGAGCGGGTGTGCAAGGACCCTTGTGCAAAGGGGGGGGGCGGGGTTTGGAGACCCTGGTGCAACCAGGGCCGCTGCGCGAGGACACTTGTGCAATTGGGTTGGCGTGCGGGACCCCCACCCCGTGCAATGGGGTCGGTGTGCAGGGACCCCAATGCCATGGTGGTGATTGTGCAGGGAGCCCTGTGCAAGGGTGTGCAAGGACCCATGTTCAATGGGGGGCAGTGTGCAGGGAGTCCTGTGCAAGGGTGTGCAAGGACCCCCGTGCAATGGGGTCGGTGTGCAGGGAGCCCTGTGCAAGAGTGTGCAAGGACCCATGTGCAATGGGGGTCAGTGTGCAGGACCCACTGTGCAAGGGTGTGCAAGGACCCCCGTGCAATGGGGGTCAGTGTGCAGGGAGCCTTGTGTGAGGGTGTGCAAGGACCCCCGTGCAATGGGGGTCAGTGTGCAGGGAGCCTTGTGTGAGGGTGTGCAAGGACCCCCGTGCAATGGGGGTCAGTGTGCAGGGAGCCCTGTGCAAAGGTGTGCAAGGACCCCCATGCAATGGGGGTCGATGTATGGGGACCCCTGTGCAATGGTGGTGATTGTGCAGGGAGTCCTGTGCGAGGGTGTGCAAGGACCCCCGTGCAATGGGGGTCGATGTATGGGGACCCCTGTGCAATGGTGGTGATTGTGCAGGGAGCCCTGTGCGAGGGTGTGCAAGGACCCCCGTGCAATGGGGGTCAGTGTGCAGGGAGCCCTGTGCAAGGGTGTGCAAGGACCCCCGTGCAATGGGGGTCGATGTATGGGGATCCCCGTGCAATGGTGGTGATTGTGCAAGGACTCCTGTGCAATGGGGGTCAGTGTGCAGGGAGCCCTGTGCAAAGGTGTGCAAGGATCCCCGTGCAATGGGGATCGATGTATGGGGACCCCCGTGCAATGGTGGTGATTGTGCAAGGACCCCTGTGCAATGGGGGTCAGTGTGCAGGGAGTCCTGTGCAAAGGTGTGCAAGGACCCCCGTGCAATGGGGGTCGATGTATGGGGACCCCCATGCAATGGTTGTAATTGTGCAGGGAGCCCTGTGCAATGGGGGTCAGTGTGCAGGACCCCGTGCAATGGGGTCAGTGTGCAGGACCCCCGTGCAATGGGTGTAACTGTGCAGGACCCCCTGTGCAAGGGTGTGCAGGGACCCCTGTGCAATGGGGTCAGTGTGCAGGACCCCGTGCAGTGGGGTCAGTGTGCAGGCCCCCGTGCAATGGGGTCAGTGTGCAGGCCCCCGTGCCCCGGCCCGGTTGTGCAGGACCCTCGTGCGCCGCTCTGCTCACAGTTGTTTTCTGAGCCGCGGCCTTGGGTTCGGGAGCAAAACAACCGGAGCCCGACACCCCCGGGGGGGTTTGGCCGCGGCCCAGCGGCCTCAAGGCCACGGCGCTTCCCCCGTGTGACGGGAACCGGTGTGCGAGGAGCCCCGTGCAACGGGGACCAGTGTGCAATGGGAACCAGTGTGCAACAGGAACCGGTGTGCGAGGAGCCCCGTGCAACGGGGACCGGTGTGCAACGGGAACCGGTGTGCAACAGGAACCGGTGTGCGAGGAGCCCCGTGCAACGGGATCTGGTGTGCAACGGGGACCGGTGTGCGAGGAGCCTCGTGCAATGGGAACCGGTGTGCAAGGAGCCCTGTGCAATGGGAACCAGTGTGCAATGGGAACCAGTGTGCAAGGAGCCCCGTGCAACGAGGACCGGTGTGCAAGGAGCCCCATGCAACGAGGACCGGTGTGCAAGGAGCCCCATGCAACAGGAACTGGTGTGCGAGGAGCCCCGTGCAATGGAATCGGTGTGCAAAGAGCCCCGTGCAATGGGGACCAGTGTCCCCCACGTGTCCCCAACCCCCCATGTGTCCCCAACCCCCATCATGTCCCCAGCCCCCCCGTGTCCCCGAAGGATCAGCCACGGTCACAGCGCCAAATCCCACATTGTTACGTACTTACAGTGACAACCCGAGCGATGACAACGCTGTACACGGCCCGGACCCCCCGGACCCCCCCGACCCCCCCGGACCCCCCGACCCCCCCGACCCCCAGCTCAGCCCCCCCGGGCGCGTTGGGGCTTCACAGCGGGGGGGTCCCTACATTCACGGGGTCGGGCTGGGCCCCCCCGGCCCGCGGCCAGCGGGGGGTCGGGGTCCCGCTGGCGGGTCCCCCCCCGTCGTGACGCTGCGGGGGGGGTGGCTCTATCCTAACGTTAACGAAGCAATAAATTAACGAGGTTCCCAAGAAAAAGGGGAGGGGACAAAAGGGGGGGGAGGGGGGTCATGGGGGGGGGGCAGGGGGTGTACAAAAGGTTCTAGAAAAGGAGGGGGGGGCGGTGGGGTCTGCTCTGCTCTGTGGGGCTGTGCCAGGGGACAGCGGGGACACGGGGATGGTGACATGATGGGGGTGGCATAGAGGGGGTAACATGGTGGCGGGGACATGGGGATGGTGACATGATGGTGCCATGGAGTGGGGGGTGACCTGGGCCCGGGCAGGGGGTGACATGGGCAGGAGGGGGTGACATGGGCAGGGGGTGACACGGGTGGGGGGTGACACGGGCCGGGGTGTCACCAGCTGCAGTGCCAGCCTGGCCCCCCCAGTGTCCCAACCCCAGCAGGGCCGGGGGGGCGACACCCAGGGACGGGACACCAGGAGGGGGACCCAGGCGTCCGGGGGGGGGGTGACAGTGCCACCGCCATGACCCCAGCACCGCGGTGGCACCTGGCACAGGGGACAGCCCAGAGGAGACCCCGGCGGGCGCGGGGGGGGAATAATAAATAGAGCATCAAAAATGCACCCTGGGGGTGTCACCGGGCTGTCCCGGCTGTACCAGCGCGGTGCCGGTGTCACCGGGCCGTCCCCGCTATACCAGCGCGGTGCCGGTGTTACCGGGCCATCCCGGCTCTACCAGCGCGGTGCCGGTGTCACCGGGCTGTCATGGCTGTACCAGCGCGGTGCCGATGTCACTGGGCTGTCCCGGCTGTACCAGCGCGGTGCTGGTGTCACCAGGCCGTCCCCGCTCTACCAGCACAGTGCGGGGGGCATGGGGCCGTCCCGGTGACACCAGCGCGGTGCCGGGGGCACCGGGCGCCCCGGCTATACCAGCGCGGTGCGGGGCTCGCAGGGGCCCACGCTGGCGCAGCTGCTCTTGCGGCGCGGGCCGGGGGTGGCGAGGGGGCCGGTGGCGGTGACGGTGACGGCCGGGCCCTCGGCGGGGCAGCCGTGCTGCAGCAGGATGTCGGCGCACTCGCGGCTGCCGGCGCGGCGGGCGTAGAACAGCGCGGTGCGGCCCAGCGCGTCCCGCGCCCGCACGTCCGCGCCGTACTGCGGGGACGCGGCGTCACGCGCGCCCGGCGCCGCCCGCGGGGACACGGGGACGCGGCGCGGCCTCCGCGGATGTGCCGTGGCACGCGTGGCGGTGGGGGGTCCCCCGTGGCCGTCCCGTGTCCCACATGGCCCCCATGACCACCCCATGACCCCCACAAACATCCCGTGTCCCCCATGACCACCCCATGACCCCAATGGCCACCCCATGTCCCAGAACCATCCCATGTCCCCCATGTCCCCCACAGGCACCCCATGTCCCCCATGACCCTCCCATGTCTCCCATGACCCCCACGACCATGCCATGTCCCCCATGACCATCCCATGTCCCCCATAGGCACCCCATGACCACCCCATGACCCCCATAGCCACCCCATGACCACCCCATGTCTCCCATGACCATCCCATGACTCCCATGACCACCCCATGTCCCCTATAGTCACCCCATGTCCCCAAGGGCCATCCCATGACCCCTATGAACATCCCATGTCTCCCATGACCACCCCATGTCCCCTATAGCCATCCCATGTCCCCTATAGCCACGCCACGACCCCCACGACCACCCCACGTCTCCCATGACCACCCCATGTTGCCCATGACCACCCCATGTCCCCTATAGCCACCCCATGTCCCCAAGGGCCACCCCATGACCCCTATGAACATCCCACGTCTCCCATGACCACCCCATGTCCCCTATAGCCACCCCATGTCCCCCACAACCACCCCATGACCCCCATGACCACCTCACGTCCCCCACGACCACCCCATGTCCCCTATAGTCACCCCATGTCCCCAAGGGCCACCCCATGACCCCTATGAACATCCCATGTGCCCCATGACCACCCCATGTCCCCTGTAGCCATCCCATGTCCCCTGTAGCCACGCCATGACCCCCATGACCACCCCATGTCTCCCATGACCACCCCATGTCCCCTGTAGCCACCCCATGACCCCCATGACCACCCCATGTCCCCTATAGCCACCCCATGTCCCCTGTAGCCACCCCATGACCCCCATGACCACCCCACGTCTCCCATGACCACCTCATGTTTCCTATAGCCATCCCATGTCCCCCACAACCACCCCATGACCCCCACGACCACCCCACGTCCCCCACGACCACCCCACGTCCCCTATAGCCACCCCACGACCACCCCACGTCCCTCACGAGCACCCCACGCACCCAGACCAGCAGCTGCGTGACGACCACCATGGCCATGTCGCAGGCCAGGTGCAGCGCGGTGCGCCGCTCGGCGTCGGCGCCGGCCACGTTGAGCTGCTCCTTCGTGCCGTGGGCCAGCAGCAGCAGCACGGCCTCCAGGTCGCGGTCGCGCACGGCGCGCAGCAGCCGCTCGCCCAGCGCCGCCTCGCCCGCCGGCAGCGGCGCCAGGAACAGCCGCTGCTCGTACTTGGCGCGGATCCACGACTCGCGCTCCTCCCTGCGGACGCGCCGGCGTCAGCGCCCGCGGGTGACACGGCACACGGGGGGGGGTCACGGTGGCACCCACCGTGGGGACTCGGGCGTGGGCTTGCGGCGGCCCTGCGGGTTCTGCTCCCAGATGCGGTTGGCCGTGGCGTTGCCGATGGAGGTGAGC
Source organism: Nesoenas mayeri (assembly GCF_963082525.1). Classification (NCBI taxonomy): domain Eukaryota; kingdom Metazoa; phylum Chordata; class Aves; order Columbiformes; family Columbidae; genus Nesoenas; species Nesoenas mayeri. Next base: position 701,653 of record NC_137558.1, on the reverse strand, counting down.
ACCAGCGTGAGCTCGCGCGGCCAGTCGTCCAGGTCCAGCGAGCGCACGCGGGACACGTGCGTCCCCAGGTTGCGGTGGATGCCCGAGCACTCGATGCAGATCAGGGCGCCCAGGTTCAGGCTGGCCCACGTGGGGTCTGGGGGGGCGAGAGGGGGGGTCGGCACCGGGACGGGCGGGGGGTGGGGGTGGGCACGGGCTCGTGGCGCCGTGCCAACCGCAGCCTCGTGTGACACGTGGCACGGTGTGAATGTGGCACTGTGCCAACCGTGGCCTCGTGTGACACGTGGCATGATGGGACACGTGGCACTGTGTGACCCATGGACCATCACTGTGCCAACTGTGGCCTCGTGTGACACGTGGCATGATGTGACACGTGGCATGATGGGACACATGGCACTGTGTGACCCATGGACCAGCGCTGTGCCAACCACAGCCTCATGTGACACGTGGCACGGTGTGACTCATGGCATGATGGGACCTGTGGCACTGTGTGACCCACGGACCAGCACCGTGCCAACCGTGGCCTCGTGTGACACGTGGCATTGTGTGACACATGGCATGATGGGACACGTGGCATGATGGGACATGTGGCATGATGGGACACGTGGCACTGTGTGACCCATGGACCATCACTGTGCCAACCGTGGCCTCGTGTGACACGTGGCATGGCGTGACCCATGGCATGATGGGACCCGTGGCACTGTGTGACCCATGGACCAGCGCCGTGCCAACCATGGCCTCGTGTGACACGTGGCATTGTGTGACACATGGCATGATGGGACACATGGCGTTGTGTGACACATGGCACCGTGTGACACATAACATGACATGACCCCTGGCACTGTGCGACATGCCACTGTGTGACCCATGGCACCGTGTGACCCATGGCATGACATGACCCCTGGCACTGTGCGACATGCCACTGTGTGACCCATGGCACCGTGTGACCCATGGCATGACATGACCCCTGGCACTGTGCGACATACGGTAGGACATGACCCATGGCACTGTGTGACACATGTCACCATGACCACGCCGTGTCCCCCACAGCCACCCCATGTGCCCCGTGCCACTTTGTGACCCACGGCATTGCACCAAGCTCACCGGGCAGCCCGTGGCCCATGTCCCCACATCACCCCATGCCCCGTGTCCCCCCTCCATGTCCCCGCGTCACCACGTGCCCTGTGTCCCATGTCCCCGTGTCACCCCACGCCCTGTGTCCCACATCGCTGTGTCACCCCGCACCCTGTGTCCCATGTCCCCGTGTCACCCCGTGCCCCACATCCCGCGTCACCCCGCGCCCCATGTCCTACATCCCCTGTCACCCCGTGCCCTGTATCCCGTGTCCCACATCCCCTGCCACCCCGCGCCCCGTGTCCCACGTCCCCCGGTCCCCGCACTCACTGGGCGCCCCGCAGTCCACGCAGAGCGAGTTGCCGCGGGCGTTGCGGATGGCCTGGATGGCCACGGCCTCGCTCTGGCTGTCCATGCGCGCCTGGGGGACACGGGACACGAGGCGGTCAGCGGGGGACACGGGGCGGTCAGCAGGGGATATGGGGACGCGGGGACACGGGGACACGGGGCGGTCAGCAGGGGACACGGGGACACAGGGCGATCCACTGGGGGACACAGGGGGCGGTTGGCAGGGGGGACACGGTGGGACATGGGGACATGGGGCAGTGGGTAGGGGGACACGGGATGGTTGGTGGGGAGGACAGGGGGACACAGGGTGGTCGGCGGGGGGACATGGGGAAGTCGGTGGGGGGACACGGAGACATTGGCCTGTCCGGGGCGCGGGGGGGGGGGGGGCAGGGGGACACGGGGCGTGGTCAGCGGGGGGTCATGGGGGATGGTCGGCGGGGGGACATGGGGGACATGGGACAGTGGGCGAGGGGACACGGGGCAGTTGGAGGACACGGGGTGGTCAGCGGGGGGACACAGGATGGTTGGGGGATGGACAGGGGGACACGGGGCGGTGGGCAGGGGGACATGGGGACACGGGGTGGTCGGGGGGGGACACGGAATGGGTGGGGGTGGACAGGGGGACAGGGGGCGGTGGGCAGGGGGATGCAGGGACAGGGGGCGGTGGGGGGGCAGGGCCGCTGTGCCCCCACCTTGCTCTTGCCGCTGTCGCAGCACTGCAGGCTGGCCAGGATCTGGCTCTCGATGGCCTGCACCCAGGCGTCGCGCTCCTCGAAGCTGCCGGCCTCGAAGTGCCACGTCTGGCCCGTGCTGGACACGATGAGGAACTCGAAGTTCTCCTCCTCTGCGGGACCAGAGACCCGGCGGCGCTGGGACGGGGCGGCCGCGCCGGCGCCCACGCGGGCTGCCCGGCTGCACCCGCGCCCACCCACACCCACCCGCGCCACGGGGGCCACCAGCCACATCAGGTTCATCGGGGTCACCGAGGTCACTGGGGCCACCAGGGACATCAAGTTCATTGGGGTCACTGAGGTCACTGGGGCCACCAGGGACATCAAGTTCATTTGGGTTACTGAGACTACCAGGGTCACTGGGGCCACCAGGGACATCAAGCTCATTGTGGTCACCGAGGCCACCAGGGTCACTGGGGCCACCAGGGACATCAAGTTCATTGGGGTCACCGAGGCCACCAGAGACATCAAGTTCATTGGAGTCACTGAGGTCACTGAGCCCACCAGGGACATCAAGTTCATTGGGGTCACTGAGGTCACTGGGGCCACCAGGGACATCAAGTTCATCGGGGTCACCAAGCCCACTGGGGCCACCAGCGACATCAAGTTCATCAGGGTCACCGAGGCCACCAGGGTCACTGGGGCCACCAGGGACATCAAGTTCATCGGGGTCACCGAGGCCACCAGGGACATCAAGTTCATTGTGGTCACTGAGACCACCAGGGCCACTGGGGCCACCGGGGACATCAAGTCCATTATCACTGGTGGGTTCACCAGTGTCACCAAGTCCACCAGAGTCACTGAGGACACCAGGGTCACAAGGTCATGGTGGCCACTAGGCTCTCCAGGGCCACCAGGGTCATGGTGGCCACTGGGCTCTCCAAGACCACCAAGGGCCACCAGGGTCACCACATCCACTGGGCTCACTGGGCTCTCCAGGGCCACCTGGTGGCCCCCAGCACCCCCAGGGCCGCCAGGTCACCGCGCTCCCCAGGGGCCACCGGGCTCGGCGGGGACAGCGCAGGCCGGGTCCCCGCCCCGTGCCCGCTGCGGGGACCGTGTGGCGGGGGCGCTGGCGCGGGGGCGCTGGCGCGGGGGCGCATGCGGGGGTGCAGGCACATGCGGGGGGGCCGGCCGCGCCGCGCCGCGTTACCTGTTTTATAAATATTTCTTAAACTACCAAAGCTTTTTAATTTCCACATTTTGCGCTTGGCTGCGGAGGGTCCAGCGGCAGCAGAGGGAGGAAACGGGGAGACAGAGTCACGCCGGGACCCCCACGGCCCCGGGGGGGACAGGACAGGGGGTGCAGGGGTGGCACAGCGAGGGGTGACACGCGGGGACGGGGCGGCTGAGCGTGGCGGGGGTGGGGGGTGCAGGATGGGGCCCGGATGCTGGGGTCGCCCCCTCGGGGGTGCTGCCCGTGGGCGCGGGGGCCTCGTGTCCCCGGGCTGGGGTCCCGCGGGTCTCACCTTCCGCCTGCCCGGCCGAGCCCTCGGTCTTGGACGGCGTCATCAGCTTCTTCCGCCGGTGCTTCTTCCTGTCCACCACGGGCGACGGCGGCGGCTCCCGGCCCGCGGCGCCGGGCACGGCCTCCAGCGCGGGGGGGGCGTCTGCGGGACGGCGCCGTCACCGGGGACACCGGGGCCAACGGGGACATGGGGGCCAATGGGGACACGGGGGCCAATGGGGACACCAGGGACACTGGGGACACCAGGGACACTGGGGACACCGGAGACACCAGGGCCACCAGAGACACCAGGGCCAACAGGGACACCGGGGCCACCAGAGACACCAGGGCCAACAGGGACACCAAGTCTGCTGGGGCCATTGGAGCCACCAGGGTCACCAAGTCCACTGGGGCCACTGAGGCCACCAGAGTCATGGGGGTCACCAAGTCCACCAGAGCCACTGGGGCCACTAGGGTCAGCAAGTTCACTGGGGCCATTGGAGCCACCAGGGTCACCAGGTCCACCAGGGCCACTGAGGCCACCAGGATCATTGGAGCAACCATGGTCACCAAGTCCACCAGGGTCACTGGGGTCATCGGGGCCACTGGGGTCATTGGGGCCACTGGGGCCATCAGGGTCACTGGGGCCATCAGGGCCACCAAGTTCACCAGGGTCATGGGAGCCACCAGGGTCACCAGGTCCACCAGGGCCACTGGGGTCACCAGGGCCACCAAGCCCATTATCACCAGTGGGTTCACCAGTATCACCAAGGCCACCACATCCACCAGAGTCCCTGGGGACATGGTCACCAGGGCCATTGGAGCCACCAAGGCCACCAAGTCCACCAGGGCCACCAGGGTCACCACGTCCACCGGGCTCACTGGGCTCTCCAGGGCCACCAGGTCACCGGGCTCCCCAGGGGCCACTGGTCTCCGCGGGGACAGCGCAGGCCGTGTCCCCGGCTGCGCCGCAGGGGGTGGCCGGTCCCCACGTGGGAACACGCCAGGACGGTGACACTCACCGGAGGACAGCTTGGCGCCGGATGCGGAGGCGCAGCGCTGCAGGGACCCCTTGCCCGTCGCCTTCGTGCCCGGCTCGGGGGGGAGGCTGAGCCCCACGGCTGCGGGTGCCGAAGGACGCGGTGACACGGGGGTCACGGCCGAGCCCCCCCCCGCGGGCGCCCCGTCCTCACCGCCGCCCTCGGGCGCCGTCCCCGCGTCCCGCAGCAGCCCGTTGACGCTGGCCGCGGGCCCGCAGGCCGAGATGGCGCGCGGCGGCCGCTTGCCGGGGACCTTGACCGTGGTGCGGAGCAGGTCCATCTCCTTGCCGTGGGTGCTGTGGATGTAGTCCTGCGGCGGCACAGCGCCCGGTGACGTCCCCTCCGCGCCGCGGGGACAGCGCAGGGGACGGGGACACTCACGTTGATGCTGGGGTGGTAGAACAGGAGCCCGTTGCTGGACAAGGTGACGTATTTCTTCTTCCACTCCTTGTTGAGGGAGTTGCCGCTGCGCTTCAGCAGGAAGCTCTGGGGACAAGGGGACGGTGACGGGGACGCGGAGGGGACAGCGGGACAGCGCTGTGTCCCCCCGCCGCTGACCTGCTTGATGGGGATGGCGCGGCCGCTGCCGGCCGCCTCGCCGCGGCTGTCCAGGCTGCGCTTCTCCGAGTCGCTGCCGCGCCGCGTCTGCGGGGACGGGGACGTGGGACACGCGGCACCGCGGGGGCCCCGCGGCGCCACCTCGGCCGCCACCGCCCCGCCGGGGGCACCTGCGTGCTGCGGGTGTCACCTGCACCACCACCCCGCCGGGGACACCTGTGTGCTGCAGGTGTCACCTGCACCGCCACTGTCCCGCCGGGGGCACCTGCGTGCCGTGGGTGTCACCTGCACCGCCACTCTGCCGGGGACACCTGGGGTCCCATGTGTCCCCTGTGTCACCAGCACCCTGCTTGGGGACATCCCAAGGGCCACATGTCCCCCTGTGTCACCAGCACCCTGCTGGGGGACACCTGGGGTGCCATGTGTCCCCTGTGTCACCAGCACCCTGCTGGGGGACATCCCAAGCCCCACATGTCTCCTTGTGTCACCACCCTGGCAGGGGGACACCTCAAGCAACTTGTGTGCCCTGTTGCCACCACCTCCGTTCCCATGGGACACCCAGGTGCCACACGTCCCCTGTTGCCACCACCTCCATCCCAATGGGACACCGCAGGTGCCACATGCCCCATGACGCCCCCGCCCTCTCAGGCCCCCCCGGTGTCCCGTGTCCCCGTGTCCCCCGTCCCCGCGCACTCACGGTGAAGAGGCTGGTGCGGCGCTTGGCCCCGCGGTGCAGGGAGCCGGGGGTCCCCGGGGGGGCGGGGGCGTCACCGCGCAGCTCGCGGTGGGTGACGTTGGGGGTGGAGGGCAGCGAGGACGAGTAGTCGCTGGTGTGGCCGCCGTTGCTGGCCTGGGGGGGACACGGGGTCACCCCGCACCTTGGGGGGGGTAGCTGGGGGGGGGGGGTGGGGGTTTGGGGGTACCTGGGCCCCCCCGACGGGGGTGGAGGCGGCCGAGTGGCTGGGGGTGCTGGGCAGGGACTTGCAGGACGCCGCCAGCTGCTGCTTCCGCAGGGCCACCGCCTTCTGGGCCACTGCGCCCGGAGCCGCGTCAGGGGACACGGCGGCGCCCCCACGGCCACCGGCCCGCGGGGACAGCGGCCACGGCCACCGCCCGTGACGCCCGGGCCACCCCGCCCACTGGCCACAGTCCCAGGACACCTGGTCACCAGCCTCTGGCCACGGCCACCAACCCACCCAGCCACAGTCCCCCACCCATCCTGATCGCTGGCCATGGTCCACAAGCCGCCCAGACACTGGTCATGGCCAACAACCCATCCAGCCATGGTCCCCAACCCACCCTGGTCATGGTCAACAACCCATCCAGCCATGGTCCCCAACCCACCCTGGTCATGGCCAACAACCCATCCAGCCATGGTCCCCAACCCACCCTGGTCATGGTCAACAACCCATCCAGCCATGGTCCCCAACCCACCCTCCCATGGTCAACAACCCAACAACCATGGTCCCCAACCCACCTTGGCTATGGTCAACAACCCACCCACCCATGGTCAACAACCCACCCAACCATGGTCAACAACCCACCCAACCATGGTCCCCATCGCACCCGGCCATGGTCCCCATCCCACCCGGCCATGGTCCCCATCCCACATGGCCACCACCCATCCCCCGTGGCCACCAGCCGCTGCCCCACCCCTGCCACCCCATCCCGCCGCCACCCGCCCCCCCCGGCCACCGTCCCCGTGCCCTGGGGCCACCCACCCTCCGTGAAGACCCGGTCCACGTTGAGCCCGTAGGTGGCGCAGGTCTCGTAGTAGAGACACCTCCTCATGTCCCCGCAAAGCGCCTGCGCCCGCGCGTCCTCCACCACCCGCGGGCTGGACGCGCTGATCTTGTCTGGGGACAAACCAGGGGGTCAGGGCTCTGTCCCCGCCCCGGCCCCGCGGCGCCCCGGCCCCGGCTCACCCTGCGTGCCCACCAGCGCCAGGGCCACCTCGCTGGTGGCGCGGTGGCCGCTGAGCAGCGCGTGCAGCTGCGACACCTCCTGGAAGCTGCTCTCGTTCTCCAGGCTGAAGACGAAGACGACGGCGTCCGCCCAGCTGGCAAACTGGGGGGGCGCGGGGGGGTCAGGGCTCGGCGCCGGCCGGCACGGCCCCCCCGCCCCCGCGTCCCCTACCTGGGCGTCCGGGGGGCCGCTCTCCTCGCGGATCAGCAGGAGGTGGCTCTGGCCATCGACCGTCACCTCGCGCTTGAACTGCCCACCTGGGGACGGACGGACGGGGAGGGGGGAGCCCCGTGGCCTTGGACTTCCCATGGGCACGTCCTGCACCACGGCCTTGGCCACCCCTCCCATGGCCATGCCCAGCACCGCGACCTTCTCCATCCCATCCCATGGCCATGCCCAGCACCGCGACCTTCTCCATCCCATCCCATGGCCATGCCCAGCACCGCGACCTTCTCCATCCCATCCCATGGCCATGCCCAGCACCATGACCTTCTCCATCCCATCCCATGGCCATGCCCAGCACCATGACCTTCTCCATCCCATCCCATGGCCATGCCCAGCACCGCGACCTTCTCCATCCCATCCCATGGCCATGCCCAGCACCACGACCTTCTCCATCCCATCCCATGGCCATGCCCAGCACCATGACCTTCTCCATCCCATCCCATGGCCATGCCCAGCACCATGACCTTCTCCATCCCATCCCATGGCCATGCCCAGCACCATGACCTTCTCCATCCCATCCCATGGCCATGCCCAGCACCGCGACCTTCTCCATCCCATCCCATGGCCATGCCCAACACCACGATCTTCTCCATCCCATCCCATGGCCATGGCCAGCACCGTGACCTTCTCCATCCCATCCCATGGCCATGCCCAGCACCATGACCTTCTCCATCCCATCCCATGGCCATGCCCAGCACCGCGACCTTCTCCATCCCATCCCATGGCCATGCCCAACACCACGATCTTCTCCATCCCATCCCATGGCCATGGCCAGCACCGTGACCTTCTCCATCCCATCCCATGGCCATGCCCAGCACCATGACCTTCTCCATCCCATCCTATGGCCATGCCCAACACCGCGACCTTCTCCATCCCATCCCATGGCCATGCCCAGCACCGTGACCTTCTCCATCCCATGGCCATGCTCAGCACCATGACCTCCCCCATGGCTATTCCCAACACCATGACCTTTTCCATACCCAACACCATGACCTTCTCCATCCCATGGCCACACCCAACACCGTGACCTCCCCCATGACTATTCCCAACACCGTGACCAGGGTCCATTGCACAGCCATGTCCTGCACAATGGTCTCGGTCATCCCATGGCCATGCCCAACCCTACGGTTTGCCCATCCCATGGCCATGCCCAGCACTGCGACCTTGGCCATCCCATGGCCATGCCCAGCACCACGGCCTTGGCCATGGCGTGTCCAAGTCCAGGTCCATGGTCATACCCAACGCTATGGCTGTGTCCCTCCCATGGCCATGCCCAACACCATGACCATGCCCAACACCATGGCCTTGGCCATCTCTTGGCCATATCAAGCGCCACAGCCTTGGCCATCCCATGGCCATGCCCAGCACCATGGCCATGCCCAACACCATGACCTTGGCCATCCCTTGGCCAAGCTCAGGTCCATGGCCACGCCCAGCACCATGGCCTTGCCCACCCCATGGCCACGCCCAAGCCTGTGGCTTGTCCATCCCTCGGCCAACCCCATGGCCACCGCGGCGGCCACTCACTCTCAGTGGGCTCCAGCCCCACGTAGGAGCCGGTGAGGAAGCGCTGGACCAGCGCCGACTTCCCGCTCTTGCTGCTGCCCAGGACGCCCTGGGGACGGGACACGGGGGCGTCAGCGCGGAGGGGACGCGGGGACACGGGGACGCGGGGACGGGGCACGCGGTACCCACCAGGCGGATCTCGGGGACGGAGCGGCCCAGGGTCCATTCCTGGCTGTTCACCAAGGCCTCTGCGGGAGGACAGGGGTGAGGTGGCACCGGGGCGCCCCGTGACACCCGTGACACCCGTGACACCCGTGACACCCGTGACAACCCGTGACACCCCGGCCCGGGGAGGGGACGCGGCCGCCCCCGGCCCTGCGGCAGCGCCGCCGGCAGCATCCGCGTGGGCGGCCACGGAGCGTCACCAGGCAACCGCACCGCACCGCGCCGGGCGGGGGCGGCGCGAGGGACACGGAGACGTGACGTGACAGGGACGCGGCCGTGGGCACGAGGACGCCGCGGGTGCGGGGGACACGATGGGCACGGGACACGATGGGCGCAGGACATGATGGGCACCGGGACACAGGGACGTGATGGGCATGGGGACACAATGGGCACTGGGACACAGGGACATGATGGGCATGGGGACACAATGGGCACTGGGACACAAGGGACATAGGGACACGATGGGTATGGGGACACGATGGGCACAGGACATGATGGGTATGGGGACATGATGGGCACAGGGACACGAGGGACACAGGGACACAATGGGTACAGGGACACGATGGGTACGGGGACACGATGGGTATGGGGACACGATGGGTATGGGGACACGATGGGTATGGGGACACAAGGGACACAGGACACGATGGGTATGGGGACATAATGGGCACGGGACACAAGGGACACAGGACATGATGGGTACGTGGACATAATGGGCACGGGGACACAAGAACACGATGAGTACCGGGACACGATGGGCACGGGACACAAGGGACACAGGACACGATGAGTACGGGGACATGATGGGCACCAGCACACATTGGGCACAGGGACACAATGGGCACCACGACATGATAGGAATGGGGACACAACAGTCACAGGGTCACGATGGGCACCAGGACACAAGGGACACAGGGACACGAGGGGCACAGGGACACGAGGGGCACAGGGACACGAGGGGCACCAGGACATGGCGCGTGTCGGGGACACGACGAGCACGAGGCCGCAGCGTGTGGCACGAGGACGGGACGTGGCATGAGGACGCGGCCCACGATGGGCACGAGGACACGACACGCGTGGTGCACGATGACACGGCTGTCACCAGCGTGTCTGGGGCACGAGGACGCGGTGTGACACAAGCACACGGTGTGACACAAGCACACGGGGTGACACAAGCACACGGGGTGACACCGAGACATTGCCCGTGTCCCCCAGCCCCCGGCCCAGCCCCCTCAGGCGCCCCCTGTGCCACGAGAAGGGGAAACTGAGGCAGGCAGGAGCAGAGGGGGGTGTGTCCCCCCCGTGCCTCAGTTTCCCCCGTGTCACACGCAGGCGCGTGGCCGGGGGGGTTAACGGCGCTGCCTGCCCCCCCCACGGCACCGAGCTGCCCCCCCCACGGCACCGAGCTGCCCCTCGCGGGTGTCCCCGCTGCCCCCCCACGGCACCGGCGGGTCAGCGGTGGAAGGGACGGACGGACAGACACGGGGTGGCGGGACAGATGGACGACGGGTGAGTGGGATGAACGGCCGGACGAATGTGACGCACGGATGCTGATGGGACGGACGGATGGACGGACGCAGAGACGGAGCGCCGGGTGCGGGGTTGGCCCCTGAGCCCCAATGGAGCCGCCGGGGGGAAACTGAGGCACGGGAGCCCCCCATGGCCAAGCCCACGTCACCGACCCCCACACGGTGACCCCAGGACGCCTGGGTCCCCCGCGGGGGTGGCCCTGCCTGGCAGGTCACAAGTCCCCCACCAGCCCCCCGAGTGCTGCAGCCCCCACCGAACCCCCCCACGCCGTGGGGCACAGACGGGTCCTCCTGCCCCACTCATCTTCCCCCGCACCGCGGGCGCAGGTGCCGTGTGGACCCAGGCGTCCGGGAGCACCCCAAACCCCCCTCCCCACCAACCTGGAGAAACTGAGGCACGGATGGGGGGGCAAACTGGGGCACAGAACGTCCCACGGACCCCCCCCCCCGCGTCCAGCTCATGTGGGGAAACTGAGGCACGGGATGGGGGGGAAACTGAGGCACGGGACGGGGGGAAACTGAGGCACGGGACATCCCCCGGCACGGCCGGCGCGGACCCCCCCCCCGCGTCCAGCTCATGCGGGGAAAGCGAGGCACGACGGCGGGAAACTGAGGCACGGGTGGGGGCAGGCGGGGCCCGCCGGCCCTGCCCCCGCGCCCCCCGCCGGTACTCACTGGGGGAGGCGGCTCTGGGCGCGTCGCTGCCGAGCGGCGCCCACGGCCCCGCGGGGTGCGTGGGGGTGGCCGCGGGGCTCTTGGCGAAGATGCCGCTGATGAACTTGAGCATCTTGCGGTCGCGGGTGGACGCTCGGCCGCCCTCGCGCCCCCGCTTGAGCCCCGTCTCGGCGGGCGGGGGGGGGGGGCGCGCTCAGCCCCCCCGGGCCGGGTGCAGGTCGCTGTTGTCCAGGGTCTTGCTCTTCCCCTTGCGGGGGGACAGGCGGGCGCGCCGCGGGCCGGCCGGGGGCCCCCCCTCGGCTCTGCCCCCCGCTTTGGGGCGCCCTTTGCTGTCGCCCTCGGGCCAGGACAGGCGGCTGCCCGCGGCTTTCGGGGGGGGTCTTGCTGGCTTTGGGGGGGTCGGCCCCCACCTTGGCACCGCTGGTCGTCACCGTCTTGAAGGGTTTGGCGCCGGCCAAGCGCAGGCGGCGGGGCCCGGCGGCCGGGTGGGGGGACGAGGCGCCGGGGGGGGGCGGCCGCTTTGGCCCCGTCCGGGGGGGGACACTCGGGGTGCGCCCAGCTGGCCTGGGCCAGCAGCGGCCGGCGGGGGGGGCCCGGGGGGGACGCGCACATCGGGGGGTCCCCGCTCCCCCGCCGCCCCCAAGGTGCCCTTGACCCCCCGGGCGAGCGCGTCGGGTTTGGGGGGCACCCCCCCGGGTGGGGGGGGCAGCAAGGCCGGGGTCGGGCTTGGGGGCACGGCGGGCGGCGGGGGGGGCAGGAACGCCGGGTCGGGTTTGGGGGGGACGGCGGGGGGAGGGGGCAAGGAGGCCGGGTCGGGTTTGGGGGGCAGCATGGGGGGGGGCACCAAAGCCGGGTCGGGTTTGGGGGGGACGGTGGGCGGCGAGCGGGGGCGGTGGGCGCCATGGCCGCGGGGGGGGGCGCTGCCGCGGGGGGGGGGCGGGCGCTTCCCCGCCGTGTGTCCCGGCGGGGACTGGGGTGTGCGGGGGGCTCCCGGGGGGGTCGGGGGGCCGCTGCTACTTATCCAAAGAGCGTCCTGGCGCTGGAACAGCCGCTCCGGCCGCTTGGCTTTGCCGCCCCCGCCGGGCTCCTCGGCGCGGGGGGGGGCCCGGCCACGGGGTGGGGGGGGTCCATCGCTGCCCCCCCCCGCCGGCTCCGGCTCTGCCACCGACTCGAGCTTGACCAGGGTGAGCGAGATGAGGTAGGTGGTCCGGCGCTGGAGGCCGCTGCTCCTGCTCATGGGTGCGGGCAGGGCAGCCCCCCCCGCGCCGACCCCCGGAGCCAGGAGCGCAGCTCGGCCCCCCCCCCCCGCTTTCAATCTCTCCCCCCCCCCCCTATTTTCTTGTCTGTTTAATCCCCCTCCCGGCTCCGCGGCCGCCGGTGCCGGAGGATGCTCGGCGCGGTCCCCACCCCCGGCCCTGCCCCCCCGAAGCCGTTGTCCCCCCCCCCGGCTCGCCCGCCCCCGGAGGGGTTGGAACCGAGCTGTGCCCCCCCCACCCGCTTCCAAAATCCAACCCCCCCCTCCCCCCACGGAGGGATGGGGGACGTCCCCCACCCCCCCCACCCCCCTCACCCGCACCCCGGGTTTAGGACATCGTGGGGGGGTCCCCAGCGCTGGGGGGGGGGGATGGAGGGATGGGGTGGGGGGGTTTTGGGGGTGCGGGAGGTTGGGGGGTGATGGGAGGGGGGTGATGGGGTGGGGGGGGTGTAGAGGGTTGTGGGGGAGGGATGTGGGTTATGGGGGGGGGGTTATGGGGCGGGGGGGGCCATGCCCGGGACCCCCCGGGACCGGGGCTCACGGCAGCGCCCCGACAGCTCCGTCCGTGGCGGGGGGGGGCCCTGCGAGCCCGGGGGGGCCGAGCCCGCCGTTCGCCGCCATTCGCCGCTGCCGGGGCCGGCGGGGGCGGGCGGGGGGGGCGGGGGCCGGGCCGGGGGGGGGCGGGGGCGGGCGGCGGCCCCATCGCTACCGGGCAGGCGCGAGCGCTCCCGGCCCCCCCCCCCCCGCTTTGCTGTGCCCCCCCAGCATCCCACCCCCGGCCGCGGGGGGACCGCGGAGGTTACGGGGGGCTGTGGGGGGGCCATGGGGTCTGGGGGGGCCGTGGGGGGGCGGGTGACACGGGGCGGGCCCCCCCGGGTTCCCATTTTCGGGCGTTTTTAGCGGCGGCGCAGGAATCCTCCGCATCCCGTTGCCACGGCAACGGCGGCGCTGGCGACACGGGGACCGGCGCTGGCGACACCGGCAGCGGCGGCACCGCCAACCCGGCCACCCCGGCCCTGTGACCCCCCCCGCGCCGCGGTGACACCCCCGGGCACGCCGGCGTGTCCCCGTGTCACAGCCCGGGCTTGGGGACAGACACAGGGACAGACGCGGGACCCTGGGGACAGACACAGGGACAGGGACAGACATGGGACCCTGGGGACAGGGACACGGACAGACATGGGACCCTGGGGACAGACATAGGGACACGGACAGACACGGGACCCTGGGGACAGGGACACGGACAGACATGGGACCCTGGGGACAGACACAGGGACACGGACAGACACGGGACCCTGGGGACAGACACAGGGACAGGGCTCCGGGATGGACAGGGGGCTCAGGGACAGAGACGGTGCCAGGGGGCAGATGTGGCGCTCGGGGACAGATGTGGCCCTTGGGGACAGATGTGGCCCTTGGGGACACGGCGCCTGCTGGGGCTCGGCGGGTCCGGCCCCCCCACCCTCTGACCCCCTTCCCAGCGCAGCCCAGTCCCCCCAGCGCCCCCTCCCACGGCTCACGGGTGGCACCGAGTCCCACGCCGTGCCAGGGTCACCCTGGGGACAGCTGTGTCCCCAGCCCGTGCCCCCAGCCCCTGCTGCCCCCCCGGGGGTGGGGGGGGCTCTGGGGGACACTGGGGGGTGTCCTGTGCCCCCCCGTTGGCGCTGGGTACCGCTTTGCGGGCGCTTAGCAACCAGGCATCCCCCTGCTTCCCGTTGCCATGGCAACCGCACTGGGGAGATGCCGGAGCGCTGAGGGGGGCACAGGGATGTGGGGGTTCAGTGCTGGGGGGGGGGTCTCACCGGCATCCCCAGCGCCGCCATCCCACTGGCCACCAACCGGGGACCATGGGGGGGCTCAGCCCCCTCCAAATCTCTGTGGGGCCCCCCAAAAGCAAGCGGCCCCCCCCCCCCCCGGCAGCAGGGCCCCCCCGGCGGTGAGGAAACGTCCCACGTCACCGACCGCAGCGCCGGGGCTGCTGCACCGGAAACAGCCCCGCGGCACAACCGCGGCACCGGGGCAGCAACCCCCCCCGGGGCCTGTGACCCCCCCACCCCGGGGCCTGTGACCCCCCCCGCCCGGGGCCTGTGACCCCCCCACCTCGGGGCCTGTGACCCCCCCCTGGGGCCTGTGACCCCCCTGTCCCACGGGGGGGACGGTGCCGGGCGCAGGGGGGTTGGGGCTGTGGGTCCCCGCGGTTTGGGGGCCACGCTGGAGGAGGAAGCAACAGCAGCTCCTGTCTGTCTGTCCCTCCAGCCTGCTGTCTGTCTGTCTGTCTGTCCTTCCAGCCATCAGCCAGCCAGCCAGCTGTCTGTCCATCCGTCCATCCATCCATCCCTCAGTCTGTCTGTCCAACCCTCTGTCAATCCATCCGTCCAGTCAGCTGTCCATCTGTCCATCCATCCATCCGTCCAGCTAGGCAGTCAGCTGTCTGTCTGTCCACCCCCCTGTCCATCCTTCCATCCCTCATCCAGCCAGCCATGAGTCCATCTGTCCATCCGTCCCTCTGCCTGGCCATCCCTCTGTCCCTCCATCCAGCCGGCAAGCCAGCTAGCTGTCTGTCCATCCATCCGTCCATCCGTCCATCTGTCCATCCGTCCATCCCATCCATCCATCCATCCAGCTGTCCGTCTGTCCATCCATCCACCTGCCCGTCCCTCTGTCCATCCATCCATCTGTCCCTCTCTCTGCCCCCCCAGTCCCTACATCTCCTGTCCGTCCCTCTGTCCATCCTGCTGTCCCTCCACCCATCACCCTGTCCCTCTGCCCATCCCTCTGTCCATCTGTCCATCCATCCATCCGTCCCTCTCTCTGCTCCCCCTGTTCCTCCATCTCCCGTCCGTCCATCCACCTGTCCCGCTGTCCCTCCACCCCATCCCGCTGTCCATCCCGCTGTCTGTCCCTCTGTCCATCCCTCTGTCCATCCCGCTGTCCCTCCACCCCTCACCCCCGTCCCTCTGTCCGTCCCGCTGTCCGTCCCGCTGTCCGCACCTCTCAGTGCCGCCAGAGTCCCCAGCAGGCCGTCCCGCAGCCGCGGCTCCGCCACCGTGGCCGCCAGCCGCGCCAGCTGCTCCACGTGGCGCCGGGCGCTGCGGTGCCGCTTCACCTCGGCGCGCACGGCGGCCAGGACCTGCTGCCGGGGGGCGGCCATGGCCCGCGCCCTCAGCGCCGCGGGGTCACGGCGGGGCCCGGTTCATCCGGCGGCACCGCGCGGGACGCGCTTCCTGCCTCGCGTCACCTCCGCGGGGCCGGTGGCACCCGGTGCGGCTGGGGGCACCTCCGTGGGGCTGGTGACACCTGGTGGGGTTGGTGGCACCTCCGTGGGGCCGGCGTCACCTCCGTGGGGCTGGCTTCACCTCCAAGCAGCCGGTGTCACTCTGTGGGGCCGGTGTCACCTCCGTGGGGCTGGCGTCACCTCCAAGGGGCTGGTGTCACTCTGTAGGGTCGGTGTCCCCTCCGTGGGGCCGGCGTCACCTCCGTGGGGCCGGTGTCACCCTATGGGGCCGGTGTCTGCTCTGTGGGGCCAGTGTCACCCTATGGGGCTGGTGTCCCCTCCGTGGGGCCGGTGTCACCCTATGGGGCCGGTGTCCTCTCCATGGGGCTGTTGTCCCCTCTGTGGGGCCGGTGTCCTCCTATGGGGCTGGTGTCCCCTCTGTGGGTCTGTTGTCCCCTCCGTGGGGCCGGTGTCCCCCTACGGGGCTGGTGTCCCCTCCATGGGGCTGTTGTCCCCTCCGTGGGGCCGGTGTCCCCCTATGGGGCTGGTGTCCCCTCCGTGGGGCTGGCGTCACCTCCGTGGGGCCAGTGTCACCCTATGGGGCAGGTGTCCTCTCCATGGGGCTGTTGTCCCCTCCGTGGGGCCGGTGTCCCCCTATGGGGCTGTTGTCCCCTCCGTGGGGCCAGTGTCCCCTCCCTGGGGTGGTGTCCGCTCCGTGAGGTCAGTGTCCCCTCCGTGAGGCCAGTGTCCCCCTAAGGGGCCGGTGTCCCCTCCGTGGGGCTGGTGTCCCCTCCGTGGGGCCAGTGTCCCCCTATGGGGCTGTTGTCCCCTCCGTGGGGCCGGCGTCCCCTCCGTGGCCGTGGGGCGCAGGGCCGGGCCTGGGAAGGCGGCGGCACCGCGGCGTCACCCGCCCCGTCGGCGTGTGGGGACACGCCGGGACGCGCCACGGCCCGGCACACCCGCCGCCCCCCGACGCGTGGGGACGCACGGGGCGGGGGGGCACAGCCCGGGGACACGCGTGGGGACATGTGGGGGGACACAGGTCGGGGACACCGCGGGACACCCGCACGTGCACACGCGGGGACCCCGAGCGGCCCCGGACACGCTGGGGACACGCACGTGGTGACACAGACACGCGGGGGACGCGCGGGAGGGGCTGGGGCGGCACCGGGGGGCCATGGAGGTGGCCAGGGGCACACTTGGGGGGCTATAGGGGGGTCTATAGGACGGGGGGGGCAGTAGGGAGCATGGGGGGTGGTGCTGGGGGGTCTATAGAGCCCGTGGGGCTATAGGGGCCGGGGGGGACACAGGGACCGGGCGAGGGGTCCGAGGGTCCCGGGGCTGCTCGGCTCCCCCTTCCACTTCCGCCATGTGCGCAGCCCCCGGGCGGCGTCCTCAAAGCGGCCTCGCGCATGCGCCGGCCTCTCGGCGAGCACTTCCGCCCGGCTTTCCCCGGACACATGCGCAGAAGGGGCGTGTCGGCGCGGAAGGGGCGTGGCGGGCGTGTCGCGCAGGCGCAGTGCGGCGCTCGGGCGCGGGGCCGGGATTTAAAGGGGCCGGAGGCGGGTGGGGCCGCGCTGCCCCCCGGGACCCCCGCCATGGGGTGCGGCGGCTTCGCCTGCTCCCGCAACGCGCTCTGCGCCCTCAACGTGGTCTATGTGGTGAGCGGGGCCGCGCCTGCGCCTGGGGGGGCCCTGCGACCCCCCCAGCGCGCGGGATTTGGGGGGTCTGGGGGTGGGGGGGGCACCATAGGGTTGTGTGAGCACTTTAAAGGGGGGGGGGGGGGGGGGCTGGGGGATGTGACACCTCCCGGGGGTTTGGGGGGATCCCTCTTGGTTGTGGGGCGCCCTAGAGGGAGGGGGGGACGCTATTGCCCCCCAAAGGGGTGAGGCGGGGGGGGGTGGGACCCGTTGGGGGTCCTTGGGGGGTGGGGGGTGCTCTGTTTTGGGGGGCCATGGCCCTGGGGAGCGCACCCCGTGTGTCCCCCCGCTTGGGTGACACTGGGGACATGGTGGGGGGGTGACACGCGTGGGGGACCCACACCCCCATAGGGACCCCATTGGGAGGGGGGGACACCCCATGCCCCCCTATAACGGGGCGGGGGGGGGGAACTGATGCAGGCGCCGCACGGCTCCTCCCCCTCCCCGTCCTCCGGGGGGTCCCACGCGTGTCCCCGCAGCTGGTGGCGCTGCTGCTGATCGCCGTGGCCGCGTGGGGCCGGGGCGCGGGGGTGCCGGGGGTGCCGCTCACCGGCGGCGCCATCGCCGTGGGGGTCGCGCTGCTGCTGCTGGCGCTGCTGGGGCTGCTGGGGGCGGCGCGGCACCACCAGGTCCTGCTCTTCTTCGTATCCTTCGCCGCGGGGGGGTCCCCACATCCCCCCCTCCGGGGTCCCCAAATCCCCCCCTCCGGGGTCCCCAAATCCCCCCCTCCGGGGTTCCCACATCCCCCCCCAGTGTCCCCAAATCCCCCCCAGTGTCCCCGACCTCCCTTGGTGTCACCAGCCCCCTTGGTGTCCCCACAATGGGGACACTGGGAGGAACACAGAATGGGACTGGGGGGGGGGGGGGTTCCTGAGATTCCTGACACACATGAGACCCCCCCACCCCGGGGTCCCCAAATCCTCCCCCAGTGTCACCAGCCCCCTTGGTGTCCCCACAATGGGGACACTGTGGGGGGGCGCAGGGTGGGACTTGGGGGGGATTCCTGACATTCCTGACACACATGAGACCCCCCCCCGGGGTCCCCAAACCCCCCCCCCAGTGTCTCCAAACCCCCCCCCCCCCCGGGTCCCCAAATCTCCCCCAGTGTCCCCGACCTCCCCCGGTGTCACCAGACCCCTTCGTGTCCCTGCAATGGGGACACTGGGGGGGACGCAGGGTGGGACTGGGGGGGGGATTTCTAACATTCCTGACAAACATGAGACCCCCCCTTCCTGACAAACATGAGACCCCCCCCCTCCCCGGGGTCCCCAAATCCACCCCAGTGTCACCAGCCCCCTTAGTATCCCCACAATGGGGACACTGTGGGGAACACAGGATGGGACTGGGGGGAGTTTCCTGAGATTCCTGACACACATGAGACCCCCCTCCCCCGGGGTCCCCAAATCCCTCCCGGGGTCCCCACATACACCCCATCCCCCCCCCCTCCCCCCCCCATTGTCACAGCGAGCCGGGGTCCCCGCGCCCCCCCCCCATTGTCACAGCGAGCCGGGGGTCCCCGCGCCCCCCTCATTGTCACAGCGAGCCGGGGGTCCCCGCGCCCCCCCTCATTGTCACAGCGAGCCGGGGTCCCCGCGCCCCCCCCCATTGTCACAGCGAGCTGGGGTCCCCGCGCCCCCCCCCCATTGTCACAGCGAGCCGGGGTCCCTGCGCCCCCCCTCATTGTCACAGCGAGCCGGGGGTCCCCGCGCCCCCCCCCATTGTCACAGCGAGCCGGGGTCCCCGCGCCCCCCTTGACTCCCCCAGTACATGATCATCCTGGGGCTGGTGTTCCTGGTGCAGTTCGGGGTCTCCTGCTCCTGTTTGGCCATCGACCGCAGCCGCCAGGTCAGTCCCGGCCCGGGGGGGCACCCCCCCCCCCCCCCCAACCACACCCCACCCCGGGGGGGCACCCCCCCCCCCCCAACCACACCCCACCCCGGGGGGGCACCCCCCCCCAACCCAAACACACTCCCCCCCCCCCAAACACACACACCCCCCCCCCAAACACCCCCCCCTCCCCCCCCCCCAAACACACCCCACCCCGGGGGGGCGCGGGGGGGGCCCCTCCAACCCCTGTGCTTCCTCAGTCCTGGAGGGGTGTCCCTATGATGCGGGGGGGTGATACAGGGGGGGGTCATTAATTAATTTGATTGGGGGGGGGGGCTTCTCCCTCGTGTTCCCCCCGCAGAGGCGTTGGGGGGACCCCTCCAACCCCTCCTGGTTCTTTGTCCTGGGGGGGGGTGTCCCCATGGTGGGCGTGGGGGGTGATATGGGGGGGACCACTGATTAATTTGGTTGGGGGGGGTCCTGCCTTGTGCCCACCCCCCAGAGGGATTGGGGGGTGTGAGGGGGACCCCTCTAACCCTCCCACAGCCCACGGTGGGGGGGGGGGTGTCCCATGGTGTGTGGGGGTCATACGGGGGGGGGGTCACTAATTAATTTGATTGGGGGGCTCCTACCTTGTACCCCCCCCCCCCCCCCCCCCCAGAGGCATTGGGGGTGTGGGGGGGACCCCTCCACCTGCTCCTGGCTCCTTGTCCCTGGGGGGTTTCTCCCCGTGGCCGGAGGTGGTGACCGGGGGGGGGTCACTGATTGATCTCCCGGGGGGGCTGTCCCCCCGCGCCCCCCCCCCCCAGGAGCGGCTGTTCAGCTCGGCCTGGCACATCCTGAGCAACGAGACGCGCGCGGAGCTGGAGCGGCGCCTGGACTGCTGCGGGCTGCGCAACCGCAGCGCCCCCCCCGCCGAGCCCCCCCCCGCCGAGCTGCCCCCCTGCCCGGCCGTGAGTGCCCCCCCCCCAGAGCTGCCCCCCCTGCCCCGCCGTGAGTGCCCCCCCCCCAGAGCTGCCCCCCTGCCCTGCCGTGAGTGCCCCCCCCCCCGCCCCCCCCCCCCTGCCGAGCTGCCCCCCTGCCCGGCCGTGAGTGCCCCCCCCCCCAGGCCGAGCTGCCCCCCTGCCCCGCCGTGAGTGCCCCCCCCCCCCAGAGCTGCCCCCCTGCCCCGCCGTGAGTGCCCCCCCCCCCAGAGCTGCCCCCCTGCCCAGCCGTGAGTGCCCCCCCCGCCGAGCTGCCCCCCTGTCCCCCCGTGAGTGCCCCCCGCCCCCCCCCCCCCCCCGCCGAGCTGCCCCCCTGCCCCGCCGTGAGTGCCCCCTCCGCCCCGCCCCCCGCCGAGCTGCCCCCCTGCCCCGCCGTGAGTGCCCCCTCCGCCCCGTCCCCCGCCGAGCTGCCCCCCTGCCCCACCGTGAGTGACCGTGCCCCCCGCCCCCCCCCCGACCCTCCTGCCCCGTCCTGAGTGCCGCGGGGGGGCGCCCCTCTGCCTCCCCCCCGCCACCCCCCCCCGAGCTGTCCCCCTGCCCCACCGTGCGGGCCGCGGGGGGGGCGCCCCTCTGCCCCCCCCCCCGGCCTGACCCCCCCGCCCCAGGGCTGCAGGAGCCGGCCCGGCGCGCGCTGCCCGACCTGCGGCGACCAGATGCTGCGGCACTCGGACGAAGCGCTCAAGATCCTGGGGGGGGTCGGCTTGTTCTTCAGCTTCACCGAGGTACGAGGGGGGCGCACACACTTTGGGGGGGTCACACACGCTTCGGGGGGGTCGCTGGGCCCCCCTGACCCCCCCAATTCCTCCGCAGATCCTGGGGGTCTGGTTGGCCATGCGCTACCGCAACCAGAAGGACCCGCGCGCCAACCCCAGCGCCTTCCTATAGCGGGGGGGTCACTGCCCTCCTTGGGGGGGTCCTGTCCCTCCTGGGGGGTCCTGTCCCTTTTGGGGGTGCGGGACCCCCCTGCCACATCCCCCATTGGCTGATTGGCCACCTCCCCGCCCCCCCCCCCAGCTGCATGAAGCCTCTGGGGGCCGTGGCAGCACCCGGGGGGGTCACAGCCCCCCCACACTGTGGGGGACACACAGTGACCCCCCTCCCATCCCATTCCCACCCACCCCCCCGAACTGGTTATTTATGCAGCAGGAGGGGCCCGGCCCCCCCACCCCAGCGCTGCCAGGGGGGGTCAGGGTGGCGTGTGTCCCCCCCCCCACTGTCACCAAAGCGATGTCACTGTGTCCCCCCCCTTCAAATAAACAGCTGACAGCGACACTGGCTCCGTTTCTCTGGGGGCCCCCCCCACATCATTGCCCCCCCAACAAAACACAAGCGCCGGTAACAAAGCGGGTGGAGGGGGCCAGGCTGCCCCCCCCTTTATTATCAAAATGGGGGGCTCACATCCCCCCATGTGTCCGTCCCCCCCCCCCCCCCATGTGAGCGAAGCACCAGCCGGGACGTGTCACTGTCCCTTGCACGGGGGGTCCCAGGACCCCCATGTCTGCAGCCCCGGGGGGTGTGGGGGGGCCCCCCCGCGGGGTGTCCGGGAGCTGGGGGGGGTCCCTACCCCTGCTCCCCCCCCCGGCTCCTGCAGGTACAGGTGCTGCAGGGCGTTGAACGCAGAGATGCGCTTGTAGGGGTCAAAGGTCAACATCTCCTGGGGGGGGACATGGGGACATTGTCACACCCCCCCCACCCCCGCGGGGGGGGCGTATCCCCAAAGCCGGGGGTTTGTGTGGTGTTCCCACCCCCCTCAGTGTCATCGTGTCCCCCTGCAGTGTCCCCATATCCCCCCCCACGGTGTCCCTGTGTCCCCCCGCATTGGCCCTCTGTCCCCTCACAGTGTCCCCTCCTATTGTCCCCGTGTCCCCCCATGGTGTCCCCCATATTCCCCCCAGTGTCCCCCCAGTGTCCCCATCCCTTCCCATTGTGTCCCCCTGGTGTCCCCGTCCCCTCCCATTGTATACCCCCAGTGTCCCCCCCAGTGTCCCCGTGTTCCCCCCCCAGTGTCCCCGTGTCCCCCCGGTGTCCCTGTCCCCCCCCATGGTGTCCCCCGGTGTCCCCATCCCCTCCCATTGTATACCCCCGGTGTCCCCCCCGGTGTCCCCGTATTCTCCCCCAGTGTCCCCATGTCGCTCTGGTGTCCCTATTCCCCTCCATGGTGTCCCCCCGGTGTCCCTGTCCCCTCCCATTGTGTCCCCCTGGTGTCCCCATCCCCTCCCATGGTGTCCCCCCATGGTGTCCCTCTGGTGTCCCCGTCCCCTCCCATGGTGTCCCCCCCTGGTGTCCCCCCATAGTGTCCCCCCGGTGTCCCTGTCCCTCACCAGCAGCAGCTGCGTCCCCAGGGGCTCCATGTCGGGGACGACCCCCTGCAGGGGCTGGGGGGGGCGGGGGGCGAAGGCTCCGCGGGGGAGGGCGACGTCGCGCGGCCACTCGTCCTCCTGGGGGAGCCCCAGCAGCCTGGGGCACCGGGACACGGGCTGAGCCCCCCAGCTGCCCCCCCAGCTGCCCCCAACCCGCCCATCCTGCCCCACAACCCCCCCAACTTACTCAAAAATCTTCCCCAGCTGATCGGCCTCCGAGTTCCCGCAGAAAAGGGGCCTGGGGGGGACACGGGGGGGTCACCGGGGGGGGACACCATGGGGGACATGGGGGTGGGTCACCATGGGGGACACCATGGAGGACGGGGTGGGGGTCACCACAGGAGGAGGACAGGACATGGGGGGTCACTGCAGGGGGGGGGGGGACACTATGGGGGACGGGGGGGGGTCATCGGGGGGGGGGGACACGGGGGGGGTCACCATGGGGGACACGGAGGGGTCACCAGGCTGGGGGGGCGGGACATGGGGGGTCACTGGGGATGTCACCAGGGGGGCACACAAAGACACCCCCTCCCCCCTGCTGCTGGCACCCCAGGTGAGGGACCCCCCCACTGGCCCCACTGCCAGCAGCACCCGTGTGGCCCCAGTGTCCCCACAGTGTCCCCCCCCGTGTCCCCCCCGTGTCCCTCACTTCCTGCGGGACATCTCAGCGAAGATGCAGCCCACGCTCCACACGTCCACGGGGGTCGCGTAGGTCGACTGCAGCAGCACCTCGGGGGCGCGGTACCACAGGGTCACCACCTGCCGCCGGGGTCACCCACGGTCACCCACTGCCACTGGGGTCACCCACGGTCACCCACTGCCACCGGGGTCACCATGGGTCACCCACTGCCACCGAGGTTACCCACAGTCACCCACTGCCACTGGGGTCACCCACGGTCACCCACTGCCACCGGGGTCACCACAGGTCACTCACTGCCACCAGGGTCACCCACAGTCACCAGCTGCCCATGGCACCCATAGGTCACCACTCACCACTGGGGTCACCCACGGGTCACCCACTGCCACTGGGGTCACCCACAGGTCACCACCTGCCTGTGGCACCCATAAGTCACCACCCACCACTGGGGTCACCCAGGGTCACCCACTGCCACCATGGTCACCCACGGTTACCACCCCACCCGTGTCCTGTCCCCATGTCCCCCACCCCGGGGTCAGCCCCCCCCCTCCGTGTCCCCATGTCCCCCACCTCGGGGCTCAGGGCCCCCCCCGCGCGCACACCCGGGGGTGAGGGCCCCCCCATGTCCCCCACTCCGGGCTCAGGGCCCCCCCCGCGCGCACCCCGGGGGTGAGGGCCCCCCCCATGTCCCCCACCCCAGGCTCAGGCCCCCCCCCGCGCGCACCCCGGGGGTGAGGGCCCCCCCCATGTCCCCCACCCCGGGCTCAGGGCCCCCCCCGTGCGCACCCCGGGGGTGAGGGCCCCCCCCCATGTCCCCCACCCGGGGCTCAGGTCCCCCCCCGTGCGCACCCCGGGGGTGAGGGCCCCCCCCCATGTCCCCCACCCGGGGCTCAGGCCCCCCCCGCGCGCACCCCGGGGGTGAGGGCGCTGTGGCCGCTGTAGAGCCGGGCCAGCCCGAAGTCGGCCAGCTTGAGCCGCCCGCCGCTGGTCACCAGGATGTTCTCGGGCTTCAGGTCGCGGTGCACGATGCAGTGGGAGTGCAGGAAGTCCAGCCCGCGCAGGCACTGCCGCAGCAGCTCCTGGGACACGGCACCCGGGTCACCCCCGGGTCACCCTGGGTCACCCATGTCCCCCAGGTCACCCCTGTGTCCCCCAGGTCACCCCCGGGTCCCCCATGTCACCCCCGTGTCCCCAGAGCCAGCCCTGTGTCCCCATTCACACACTGATGGTGTTGGGGTGCACAAGTCCAGCCCGCGCAGGCACTGCCGCAGCAGCTCCTGCGACACGGCACCCAGCTCACCCCGGCTCACCCGTGTCCCCCAGGTCACCCCCATGTCCCCAGGTCACCCCCGTGTCCCCATTCACACACTGATGGTGTTGGGGTGCACAAGTCCAGCCCGCGCAGGCACTGCCGCAGCAGCTCCTGCGACATGGCACCCAGCTCACCCCGGCTCACCCGTGTCCCCCAGGTCACCCCCATGTCCCCAGGTCACCCCTGTGTCCCCATTCACACACTGATGGTGTCGGGGTGCACAAGTCCAGCCCGCGCAGGCACTGCCGCAGCAGCTCCTGGGACACGGCACCCGGGTCACCCCCGTCACCCCCGGGTCACCCCTGTGTCCCCCAGGTCACCCCCATGTCACCCCTGTGTCCCCAGAGCCACCCCCGTGTCCCCATGCACACACTGACGGTGTCGGGGTGCACAAGTCCAGCCTGCACAGGAACTGCTGCAGCAGCTCCTGGGGACACACATGTCACCCCCAGCTCCCCCGTGTCCTCCATGTCCCCCCGTGTCCCCATGTCTCCCCCATCCCCCATGTCCCCCTGTCCCCCATGTCCCCGTGTCCCCCAGTGCCCTGTGTCCCTGTGTCCACTTGCCCTCTGTGTCCCCCCTGTCCCCCATCTCCCCATGTCCCCCCCGTCCCCATGTTCCCCCGTGTCCCCCCTGTCCCCCATGTCTCCCGTCCCCGTCCCCCCCGTCCCCCGTGTCGCGCACCCGCAGGGTGTCGGGGGGCAGCCCGTGCGCGGGCGCCCTGTCCAGGAAGGTTTTCAGGTCCTGCTCCACGTGCTCGAACACGAGCGTCACTTTGGTCCCGCGCTCCGAGCCCGACGTGGCGCAGACGTCCATGAGCCTGCGGACACGGACACACGGACACACGGACACGGGGACATGGGCACGGGGACACGGACAGCCACAGGGACAGGGACAGACACGGGGACAGGGACAGACACGGGGACACGGTGGGTGGGGCCCGCAGGTCATGCTGCGGGTAGGGGGCCGGGGTGGGGTAGCAGTGGGTGGGGCTGTGAATCACGCCGTGGGTGGGGCCGCAGGTGGGGCCGTGGGTGGGGCCATGGGTCATGGTGTGGGTAGGGCTGTGGGTGGGGCCGGTGGGTGAGGCTGGTGGGTGGGGCTGGTGGGTCATGCCACGGGTGGGGCCGTGGGTGGGGCCAGGGTGGGGGTAGCAGTGGGTGGGGCTGTGGATCATGCTGCGGGTGGGGCCATGGGTGGGGGCCGCGGGTGGGGCCGGTGGGTCATGCCACGGGTGGGGCCGCGGGTGGGGCTGGGGTGGGGTAGCAGTGGGTGGGGCTGTGGATCACGCGGTGGGTGGGGGCTGTGGGTGGGGCCACGGGTGGGGCCGGTGGGTGGGGCTGGTGAGTCACACCACGGCTGGGGCTGGTGGGTGGGGGCTGGTGGGGTCACACCACGGGTGGGGGCTGGTGGGTGGGGCTGGTGGGTCACACCACGGGTGGGGCCGTGGGTGGGGCTGGGGTGGGGTAACAGTGGGTGGGGCTGTGGGTGGGGCCGCGGGTGGGGCTGTGGGTGGGGCCGGTGGGTCACACCACGGGTGGGGGCCTCAGGTGGGGCCGGGGTGGGGTAGCAGTGGGTGGGGCTGTGGATCACGCGGTGGGTGGGGCCGCGGTGGGCGGGGCCGGGGGGCGGGGCCGGTGGTCGCACGGTGGGTGGGGTCGCGGGGGGTCGCGCGCGCTCACCGCACGACGTTGGGGGTGCCGGAAGTGCTGCAGGCGCCGCAGCAGCGCCACCTCGCGCACGGCGCTGAGCGGGAGCCCGTCGGCCGCGCGCCCCACGCGCACGCTCTTGAGCGCCACCACGCGCCCCGCTGCGCCGGTCGCCGCGCCTTGAACACCGTCCCCGGACGCGCCGCCCCCCGATGCGCGACACCGGCTCGTACTGCGACATCTGCGCCGCCGCACAGACGGGACCACGGAGACAGACCATGGACGCCATGGAGACCATGGAGACCATAGAGACCATGGAGACCATAGAGACCATGGGGACCATGGGGACCATGGGGACCATGGGGACCATGGAGACCATGGACACCATGGACACCATGGGGATCATGGAGACCATGGAGACCCCGACCCACAGAGACCATAGAGACCACAGAGACCACAGAGACCATAGAGACCCCAACCCATAGAAAGCATGGAGACCATAGAGACCATAGAGATCCTGACTCACAGAGACCATGGAGATCACAGAGATCACAGAGACCCTGACCCATGGAGACCCCGACCCATAGAGACCATAGAGACCCCGACCCATAGAGACCATAGAGACCCTGAGCCATGGAGACCACAGAGACCACAGAGACCCCGACCCATAGAGACCATAGAGACCACAGAGACCATAGACACCCCAACCCACAGAGACCATAGAGACCCTGACCCATAGAGAGACCCCGGCCCATAGAGACCCTGACCCATAGAGAGATCCCCGACCCACAGAGACCTATAGAGACCCACGGGTCAGCCTGACCCATAGAGACCCTGAGCCACAGAGACCCACAGGTCAGCCCGACCCACAGAGACCCTGACCCATAGAGATTCCCCAGCCCACAGAGAGACCCCCGGCCCTCCCACACCATCCTGCGCCCCACATCACCCCACATCAGCCTGACCCACAGAGAGACTCCTGACCCATGGAGCGACCCCCGCACCATCCTGCGCCCCCCACCAGCCCTGCCCCATGGAGACCCCCCCACCCCTCCAGCGCCCCCCACCAGCCCTGCCCCATGGAGACCCCCCCACCCCCTCCAGCGCCCCCCACCAGCCCTGCCCCATGGAGACCGCCCCCCACCCCTCCAGCGCCCCCCCACCAGCCCTGCCCCATAGCGAGACCCCAGCACCCCCCGCACCCCAACCCCCCGGCCCCCCCCGGCTCCCCCCGCCCCCAGCGACCCCTCGGACCCCCAACCGGCCGCCCATATCAGCGCCCCCGACCCCAGCGCCCCCCGCCCCGCCCCCAACCGGCCCCCCATCCACCCCCAGCGACCCCTCAACAACCAACAACAACCAACAACAACAACCCCACAACAGCGACCCCACAACAGCGACCCCACAACAACAGCCCCGCGCGCCACGTGACTGGGGGTCCCCGGGACTCACCGGGCGGCGGCGGCGGCGCGAGCCGGGCGGGGGGGCGGGGCTGGAGGACCGGAACCAGCGAGACCAGCCGGAAGGGCCGGGGGGTGGGGGTTTATATGGGGGGGGGGGACACACTGGAGGGTGCGCGGCTCGGACGCCTGGGTCCGCTATGGCGGGGGTGCAGCCCCGCACTCCTGGGTCCCTCCGCGGCTGCCGTGGCGGGGGGAGGAAGGGGGTCCCTGGTGGGGAAGGGGCGCTCGGACGCCTGGGTCCCTCCAGGGGTGGGCGGGGGTCCTGGAGCGGGGCGCGTTGGGATCGCCCCCGGCCGGACTCGAACCGCGGACCCGCCGTCTCGGCAGCGCCCCCTGGCGGCCACGGCGGGAGCTGCCACACGCGGCTCTGGGGGGATCCCGGGGGGCTGAAACGGGAGCGCGGGGGGGGCGCCGCGGCTCCCCCGGACCGGTATCACCCCCCCATGGTGTCCCCCCCCCGGACCAGTGTCACCCCCAATGGTGTTCCCCCCCCGGACCGGTGTCCCCCTCCATGGTGCCCCCCCGCACCCCTCCGGACCGGTGTCATCCCCCCCCGGTACCGGTGTCCCCCCCAACATGGTGTTCCCCCCCAATGGTGTGTGTCCCCCGCCCCGGACCGGTGTCACCCCCCATGGTGTTCCCCCCCAATGGTGTCACCCTCCCCCGGAGTGGTGTCCCCCTATGGTGTCCGTGCCCCCCCCCCCATACTGGTGCCACCCCCCATGGTGTCCCCGCCCCGTTCCGGTGTCACCGCGCTCGGCTGCCCCCGGGACCCCGCGCGGGTCCAGAGTCCCCCCTGGCGCTGACGTCACCCCGGCCCCACGTGCGACATTGACCCTCTGCCCCCCCCCCCCCCCCCCCCCTCCGTGGGAGGTGCCACCCGTGTTAACCCCCCCGTGACCACAGGGTCACCAGGGGTGACACGGCCACGGGGGGGCTGTGGGGACACGGGGGGGCTGTGGGGACACGGGGCCCAGCCCGTGATGGTGCTGGGACCCCCCTCGGGCCACTCGTGTCCCCCCCATGTTGTGTCCCCCCCCGGGGCCGCGTCACGCCCGGCAGGTCGGGGCAGCAGCCGCCACCCACGGGGGGCGCGGCGGGTGCTGAGTCACCCCAAAAACACCTGGGGGGGGCGGGGGGGAGCAGGGAGCGCCCGGCACCGACGGACCCGGAAATCCCTTTATTGGCCAATAAATAACCTTAAATAACCCGGGGGGGGCAGAAATAGCATCGGGGGGCACCAGGGGGTCAAGGTCACTGCTGGTGTCAAGGTCACTGCTGGTGTCAAGGTCACCGCTGGGGTCAAGGTCACCGCTGGGGTCAGGGCCACCAGTGAGTCTGGGGACACCACCCGTGTTGGGGCCACCGCCGGGGTCAGGAGCCACGGCCGAGGTCAAGGTCACCGCTGAGGTCAAGGTCACCGCCGAGGTCAAGGTCACCGCTGGGGCCACCCGGGTGTCCCCCGCCGGTCCCCCGGGTGAGGAACTGCAGGTTGATGGCGGCCTCGGGGACCAGCAGCGTCCGCGTCATCGGGCGCACGCGCCCCGCGCCAGGCTCCGGCCGCACCTCGAACCGCAGCAGGATCTGGGGACACGGGGACGTTGGGGACATCAGGGACGTTGGGGACACTGGGGACGTTGGGGACACGGGGGGTCGCGGGGGGACGGGCGTGTCTCACCTGCGCCAGCGCCTGGTGGAGCTGCAGCTCGGCCACGCGCCGCCCCACGCAGCTGCGCTTGCCCACGCCGAAGGGCAGGGACGCGAAGGGGTGACAAGGGGCATCGCGGCGAAGCCACCGCTCCGGGCAGAACGAGTCGGGCGCCGGGAAGTGGCGGCTGTCCCGGGACGTGGCGTAGTGACACAGCGTGATCAGGGTCTGGGGACACGGGGACACACGGGTGAGCAGTGCAGTGACACAGCGTGATCAGGGTCTGGGGACACGGGGACACACGAGTGAGCAGTGCAGTGACACAGTGTGATCAGGGTCTGGGGACACGGGGACACACGGGTGAGCAGTGCAGTGACACAGCGTGATCAGGGTCTGGGGACACGGGGACACACGAGTGAGCAGTGCAGTGACACAGCGGGATCAGGGTCTGGGGACACGGGGACACACGGGTGAGCAGTGCAGTGACACAGCGGGATCAGGGTCTGGGGACACGGGGACACACGGGTGAGCAGTGCAGTGACACAGCGGGATCAGGGTCTGGGGACACGGGGACACACGGGTGAGCAGTGCAGTGACACAGCGGGATCAGGGTCTGGGGACACGGGGACACACGGGTGAGCAGTGCAGTGACACAGCGGGATCAGGGTCTGGGGACACGGGGACACATGGGTGAGCAGTGCAGTGACACAGGGTGATCAGGGTCTGGGGACACGGGGACATGGGGACACGCGGGTGAGCAGTGCAGTGACACAGCGTGGCCAGAGTCTGGGGACATGGGGACACGGGGACCCACGGGTGACCGGGGCCGCGGGGCCGCGGCGCCGCTGACCTGGCGGGGCACCAGGAAGTCCCCCACGCGGATGTCACGGTCGGGGACCACGCGGGCGTTGGCCGGGATGACGGGGTACAGCCTGCGCGGGGACAGCGCGTGGTGGCACCGGAGCCGCCACCGCCCTGTCCTTGTCCCCAGCCCCATCTTCATTCTGTCCTTGTCCCCGTCCTCATCTTCATCCCTGTCCTTGTCCCCAGCCTCCTCTTTGCTCCTGTTCCCATGTCCCAGCCTTGTCCCCATCCCCATGTCCCCATCCCCATCCCCATGTCCCCATCCTTGTCCCCACGTCCCCATCCCTGTCCCCACATCCCCATCCCCATGTCCCCACGTCCCCATCCCTGTCCCCACGTCCCCATCCCCACGTCCCCATCCCTGTCCCCACGTCCCCATCCCCATGTCCTCACCCTTGTCCCCATGTCCCCATCCCTGTCCCCACGTCCCCATCCCCACGTCCCCATCCCCATGTCCCCGTGCCCACCTCAGCGTCTCCTTCAGCACAGCCCTGAGCAGGGGGACCGTGCTGGGGTCGCTGTCCCCGGTGTCCCCGGCGGCCGCCAGCAGCTGCCGGTGCAGCGCCGCCTGCAGGCGGGGCCGGCGCGCCAGCTCGTACAGGCTCCAGGCCAGCGTGGTGGCGACCTGCGTGGGGGGGGACATGAGCGCGGCCCCCGCGGCGGGGCCGCCGCCGCCCGCCCCCGCGCACCGTGTCCACGCCGGCCAGCAGCAGCTCCGTGACGCTCCCGTAGATGCTGCTCATGGGCACGTTCTCCCGGGCCAGGTGGTCGGTGACACACGCCCCCTCGTGTCCCCCCGCGGCCACGCGCCGGTCCACGTGCCGCTGGGCTGGGGACAGACCCGTGAGCGCCCGTGGCCCCGCGTCCCCCCCGTCCCCGCGTCCCCGTTGTCCCCTCATCCCTCCGCTGTCCCCGCGTCCCCCCGCTGGCCCTGCTGTCCCCACATCTCCCCACTGTCTCCATGTCCCCTGCTGTCTCTGCGTCCCCCGATGTCCCCTGTGTCCCTCCATGTCCCCCATGTCCCCATGTCCCCCCATGTCCCCATGTCCCCCCACGTCCCCCCGTGCTCCCGTGTCCCCATGTCCCCCCGTGTCCCCATGTCCCCCCGTGTCCCTGCTGTGTCCCCATGTCCCCCTGTATCCCCTCCATGTCCCCCCGTATCCCCCCACATCCCCCCGTGTCCCTCCATTCCCCTGTCCCTGCTGTGTCCCCATGTCCCCCCGTGTCCCCATGTCCCCCCACGTCCCCCCGTGTCCCCATGTCCCCCCGTGTCCCCTCGTGTGCCCCCATGTCCCCCTGTGTCCCCCCGTGTCCCCACGTCCCCCCGTGTCCCCCCATGTTCCCCCGTGTCCCCCTGTCCCCGCTGTGTCCCCATGTCCCCCCGTATCCCCCCACGTCCCCCCGTGTCCCGCACCGAAGTCGAACATGTAGTCCCACGCCTCGCAGAAGCGGCGCCAGGGCCGGGGCAGCGCGCGGCGCAGCGCGGGGGGCGTGGCCATGGTCACGAGCGTGAGCGCGAACACGGTGCCCACGCAGCGCACGAAGCGCGCGGCGTCCCCCGGCGGCTCCGGGCCCAGGCAGCCCAGCCGCGCCGCGAACAGCACCCGCGACGCGCCTGCGGACACGCGCGTGGGCACGCGGCACGGGGGACGCGGGGGACACGGGGGGACACGGGGACAGGGGGAGACCGAGGGAACAACGGGGACCCCGGGGGACAGGGGGAGACTGGGGGGACACGGGGACAGGGGGACCCGGGGGACAGGGGAGACCGGGGGACAGGGGGACAATGGGGACTTGGGGACAGGGGGAGACCTGGGGGACAACGGGGACCCGGGACGTGGGGACACGGGGAGACCGGGGGGACACAGGGACATGGGGACCCGGGGGACAGGGGGAGCCCTGGGGGAGCCCTTGGGGACAGGGGGAGATCTGGGGGACACGTGGACAACGGGGACCCCGGGGGACAGGGGGAGACCTGGGGGACAGGGGTGACGTGGGGACAACGGGGACCCCGGGGGACATGGGGAGACCTGGGGGAGCCCTTGGGGACATGGGGACACCCCGAGGGGACACAGGGAGCCCTGGGGGGGACGTGGGGAACCTGAGACCCATGAGGATGCCCCGAGGGGACCCAGGGAGCCCCGAGGGGACATGGGGACACCCTGAGGGACCCAAGGAGCCCCGGGGGGACATGGGGACACCCCGAGGGGACACAGGGAGCCCTGGGGAACATGGGGACGCCCCGAGGGACACAGGAAGCCCCGGGGGACATGGGGAACCTGAGACCCATGGGGACGCCCCGAGGGGACATGGGGAGCCCTGGGGGACACGGGGAGCCCTGGGGGACCCGGGGGGACACAGGGAGCCCCGGGGGACATGGGGAGCCCTGGGGGACACGGGGAGCCCTGGGGGACCCGGGGGGACACGGGGAGCCCCGGGGGACATGGGGAGCCCGGGGGGACACGGGGAGCCCGGGGGTGCCCCGTCACCTTCGAGGCCGAACTTGTAGAGCTCTTGGGCCAGGTCGCGCACCAGGTGCTGGGGGTGCTGGTCGCGCTGGCGCTGCAGGTGCCGCAGCAGCTCAGCCACCACGGCGCCCACGGGCCCCGCGAAGCCCCGCGCCGCGCGCGGCGCCAGCAGCACCCGCCCCAGCAGCCGCCGCTGCCGCTGCCACTCCGCGCCCTCCCTGCGGCACACGCGCGTCAGGGGCCGCGGGGGGACAGGGGGACATGGGGGGACACAGGGGGGCACGGGGGCATAGGGGGACATGGGGGGATAGGGGGACATGGGGACACGGGGGGATGGGGATACATGGGGACACAGGGAGATGGGGGCACATGGGGGGACAGGGGGGTAGGGGGACATGGGGGGACAGGGGGACACGGGGGCATAGGGGGACATGGGGACATACGGGGGATGTGGGGGGATAGGGGGACATAGGGACACGGGGGACACGGGGGGATGGGGACACAGGGGGATGTGGGGGGATAGGGGGACATGGGGACACGGGGGACGTGGGGGACATGGGGATACATGGGGACATGGGGAGATGGGGGGACAGGGGGATAGGGGGACATGGGGGGATAGGGGGACATGGCAGGATGGGGGGACACGGGGGATAGGGGGACATGGGGACACAGGGGGATAGGGGGACACGGGAGGATATGAGGGACATGGGGGGATAGGGGGACATGGGGGAATAGGGGGACACGGGGAAATGGGAGGACATGGGGGGACATGAGGGGACAAAGCATCAGGGGGACATGGGGGACACAGGAGGCATGGAGTTGGGGGACATGGGGGATATGGGGACATGGGGGGACAGGGGAGAGATGGGGGTAGATGGGGGGACAGAGGGTCAGGGGGGACACAGGGACATGGGCTCTGGGGGACATGGGGGGGGCACAGGGGGGACACATGGGGAGATACACGGGGGACATAGGGGTGCATGGGGCTCCGGAGCCGCACGCAGGGGTCGGGGTGCTCGGGGTTCGGGGTCCCGGGGGTCCCGGGGGTGCCGGGGGTTCGGGGTCCCGGGGGTGCCGGGTTCGGGGCCGCGGGGTTGGGGCGCAGCGGGATGGGGGTTCGGGGCTCCCGCCCGCCGCCCCCGCAGGGCTCGGCCGTTACTCACGTCCCGCGGGGGGGGCCGGGGGGGCCGGGGGGCCCTGAATCATCCCTGAGTCACCCCCGCTCGGCGGCCCCTCCCCCGCTGCCCCACGGCCCTTCCCGGAACGCGTGGGAACGGGGGCAAGGACCCCCACCCCCCCCCCCCGGGCAGCCCCTGGGGCACAGACCCCCCCCAATCCCCGGGCAGCCCCTGGGGCACAGACCCCCCCCCAGCCCCGCGCACAGCACCCCAGCCCCCGTGAGCAGCCCCCAGTCCCCATGTCCAGCTCTGAGACCCCTGGGCAGAGCCCCCAGTCCCCCAAACGCCCCCAGCCCCACTCACGCAGTCAGCAGCCCCCCCAGACCCCATCCACAGCCCCCAGCCCCTCCTGGGCAGCACCCCCCAAGTCCCCCATTCCCCACTCACACGGTCAGCAGCCCCCAGCCCAGCCCCATGGCAGCCTCTGGACCCCCCTGTCCCCCCAGCTCCCCCAAGCCCCTGTTCCCCCACTCACATGGTCAGTAGCCCCCAGCCCCACGGGTGGCCCCCAGCCCCATGTCCACTCGTGGTGAGTGGCCCCCAGCCCCACGGGTGGCCCCAGCCCCATGGGCAGCCCCCAGCCCCATTCCCACTCATGTGGTCAGCAGCCCCCAGCCCCACGGGTGGCCCCCATCCCCACGTCCACTCACACGGTGAGCAGCCCCCAGCCCCACGGGCGGCCCCCATTCCCACTCTCCCACTCACACGGTGAGCAGCCCCCAGCCCCACGGGCGGCCCCCATCCCCACGTCCACTCACGCGGTGAGCAGCCCCCAGCCCCACGGGCAGCCCCCATCCCCACGTCCACTCACGCGGTGAGCAGCCCCCAGCCCCACGGGCAGCCCCCATCCCCACGTCCACTCACGCGGTGAGCAGCCCGCAGCCCAGCCCGCGGCAGCGCCGATGGTCCTTCCACGAGGACAGGTGGGAGCGCACCGGGACGTCGCCCTCCTGGCGCAGCACCTGCTCGATCAGCGCCGCCTCGGCCACGTGCACCGTCAGGATGGGCCCGAAGCTCGCCTTCCACACCGGCCCGTACCGCGCGCGGCCCTCCACCTGCGCCGGCCCCACGGGGTCCCCACGGTGACCCACGGTGTCCCATGGGGTCCCACTGGGTCCCCACGGTGACCCACGGGGTCCCCACAGGGTCACTACAGGGTCCCCACAGTGTCCCCATGGTGTCCCATGGGGTTCCATGGTGTCCCATGGTATCCCCACAGTGTCCCCACAGGGTCCCCATGGTGTCCCACTTGGTCCCCACGGAGTCCCACAGGATCCCTACAGTGTCCCAAGGTGTCCCCACAGGCTCCCATGGGGTTCCCACAGTGTCCCCACAGTGTCCCACGGGATCCCCACAGTGTCCCCACGGTGTCCCATGGTGTCCCACGGTGTCCCATGGGGTTCCCACGGGGTCCCAGGGTGTCCCAGGGAAGGGACCCCGAGGCTCAGGGGGTGCTGGGTGGTTCAGGACTGGCCGTGGTGGCACAATGGGGTGACGGTCCTGGTGGTGCCACCACCCCGTGGGTGGCCCTGGGGACACGTCCTGGGTGCTGCTGTCACCCCCCGCCCCCGGGGCACAGGGCACCGGGGGTTTAACCATTAGCTGCCGATCGCATAGAGCCCTGGGCTGGTCTCTGTCCCCACCGGGCTCGGGGACTCTGAGCGGGGTCCCCTTGTCCCCGCTGAGCCCCGGGGACGGAGCCCAGGGTCCCCTTGTCCCGCCCAAGCCCCGGGACGGTGGCACCGGGGTCCCTTGTGTCCCCTCCAAACCCCAGGGACGGAGCCCAGGGTCCCCTTGTCCCGCGCAAGCCCCAGAGCAGAAGGAACGGGGATCCCCAAGTCCCCTCCGAGCCCCAGGGTGGCGGGAACACGGTCCCCAAGTCCCCTCCGAGCCCCAGGGGAGGGCGACCCGGGTCCCCCCCGTGTCCCCCCCGTTACCTGCAGCTCGTGCAGCCTCCGCAGCCCCCCCCGGCAGAGCAGCTCGTACAGGAAGGCTGGGGGGCTGGGCCCCGGCATCTCGGCCAGGCTGCGGGGCGCCCGGCGGGCGGCGGGGGGCGCGGGGGGCGCGGGGGGCGCGGGGGGCGCGGGCGGGGCGGGCGGGCGCGGGGGGGCCCGCGGCTCGGGGGGGCGGCGGGACAGCAGCACCGCCCGGGCGGGCAGGCGCAGGCCGTGCGGCATGGCGGGACACGCGGGTGGCCGGGGACACGCGTGGCCGCGGGGGGGGAACGCGAGGGGACGCGGGGACGCGCCTCGAATGAGCCGCTGGCATCGCCCGGGAGCTTTATAAGCGCCCACGTGGAGAGGGAAGCCACGCCCCTCAGGGCATGACCACGCCTCTTTTGGCGCTAAACCCCGCCCCTTTATGCTCCAGCCCCCGCCCCTCGCGGCTCCGAGCCCCGCCCCGCCCTCCCGCGGGGCTGATTTGCATACGGCAGCGCCGCGGGCCAATCAGGGCGCGGGTGGGGCCGCGGCGGTCACGTGGTGGGGGGGGGGCGCGCACACGCGTGGGCACAATCGTATGTTCCCCAAACCCCCCCCGGTCCCGCTCCGGTTCCCAGCGTCCCCCAAACCCCCCAAACCAGAGGGCGGGACCGGACGCCCCCACGGGGACACTCGAGATGGCGGGGGAATGGGGGGGGTGTTCCTCTCCCCACGGGGCACAGTGACACGGGGGGAAGGGGGGGGGCACAGGCAGCCCCCCCCATTCCCAGCAGCACCCTCCCAGTTCAACCAGTGCCCCCAGTCCCGCCGCTGCCGGATTCTCGGGAATTACCGGCTTGCGACACCGGAACCGCGGGGTTGCGCTGCTGGAAACCCCCACTCGTGGCCGCCCCCCCCCACCCCGCTTCATCCCCCGGGGGTTTCCTGTGGTCACCCCCTTTGGAAACTGAGGCAGGAACCACCCCCCGTATCCCTGGGGGGGGCAATTCCTGACAACCCCCCCACGTGGGGCGAGGGACAAACCCCGTGGGGTCGGGGGGACGGCGCAGGCAGGATGGAACAGGACTTGGGGACAGGCTGGTGGCTTTATTACAAAATGGGGGGGACAGGGAGGGTGGGGGGCACACGGGGGACAGGAGGGGACACGCGCGGTCCCACTCGTGCCCCCTCTCACGTGTCCCCCCCCAGCGGCGGGTCGGGGCGGCGGCGGAACACGGCGGGGTACACGGGGCGGCCCCCCCGCTGCGCCTTGCGTCCCTCCTCGGTGACGGTCCCCAGGCGGGCCACCAGCGGGTCATTGTCCTGCGGGGGGGGCACACACACACCAGTAGCCCCCAGTAGCCCCCAGTTTGCTCCCGGTGCCCCCCCTGCTCACCAGCTCGGCCGGCGGCACCTCCTCGAACAGCGGGTGCTCCCCGAAGTGCTTCACCATCCACTCGTGAAGCTCCGCCACGTCTGTCACCGTGTACACCAGCCCCTGCGGACAATCGCGGTCACCACGGGGGGGGTCCCCAAACCGCCCCCCGCCAGGGGCTGATCCCTCCACCCCCGTTCCTGGGGAATTGGGAGGTTCCCGTGTGTCCCCAGTGCAGGGAGTTTGGGGGAGCGAGACGTGGAGCACGGGGGGGAACTGGGGACACTGGGCGGACACGGGGGGGCCGGGTGGTGGGGACACGGGGGGGCCGGGGGGGCCCCGCTCACCCCGGAGCGCAGGACGTAGCCGTACTCATCCAGCAGCGTGGGGCTGATGATGCGCCACTTGTGCTTGGTGCGCTTGAAGTGGGGGTCGGGGAACAGGAAGAACATCTTGCTGAGCTGGGGGGGGGCCAAAAATAAGGGGGGGGTCAGCGCCCCATTTGGCACCGACACCCCCATCCTTCTGTGCAACTGGGGGGAAACTGGGGGGCACCCAGGGGTATGGGGGACACAGGGTGGGGGTGTTCAGAAGGTCCTGGTTGGTTTTTTTTTGGGGGGGGGGGGGAAGTTGGGGAGGGGATTTTTAGGGGGGTCGCACCTCGCTTGGCACTGACCCCCCCACCTTGTCCATGGGGGGGAGAGAAACAGGGGGGGGAAGCACCCAGGGGTACGGGGGACACGGGGTGGGGGTGTTTACAGGGTCCTGGTTGGTTTTTTTGGGGGGGGGGGGAAGTTGGGGAGGGGATTTTTAGGGGGGTCGCGTCTCGCTTGGCATTGACCCCCCCACCTTGTCCATGGCAGCTGGGGGGGGGGAGAGAAACAAAGGGGGGGAAGCGCCATGGGGTGGGGAGGGTTTTGGGGGGTCCTGGGGGTATGCTTTATTTTTTGGGGGGGGTCCTGGGGAGGTGTTTATTTTATGGAGTGGGGGGGTCAGCACCCCACTTGGCAACAACCCCCTTCAAAACCTGCCTGTGGTGCTGAGGGGGGGCAGAAGGGGGGAGCTGGGGGGTACCCGGGGGTCTGGGGGACACGGGGGAGGTTTGGGGGCTGAGGGTGTTTTTGGGGGGGTGTGTTTGGGGGGGGTCCCACCTGTGCCTTGCGGAAGAAGTGCGGCAGGTGCTTCATGGCGTTGGCGCGCAGCACCGCCACGTTGGCGAAGCGGCCGGGCTGTGCCGCACGCAGCGCCCGCAGCCGCGCGCCCGCGAACGCCGCCACCTTCCCCCGCAGCTCCAGCCCCAGCGCCAGCGCGCGCGGGAACAGCGGCGACAGCGCCACTGCAGGGGGACAGCGTGATGGACCCCCCCACACAACCCCCAAACCCCCCCCAGTGCCCAGGGAACAGCGGCGACAGCGCCACTGGGGGGACAGCACGATGGACCCCCCACATCACCCCCAAATCACCCCAAACCACCCCCAAATCACCAGGGAACAGCGGCGACAGCGCCACTGTGGGGGACAGCACGATGGACCCCCCCACACCACCCACAAACCACCCACAATCCCCCCAAACCACCCCAGCACCCAGGGAACAGCGGCGACAGCGCCACTGCGGGGACAGCGTGATGGACCCCCCCATACCACCCACAAATCACCCGGGAACAGCGGCGACAGCGCCACTGGGGGGACATGGGGTCAGGGACCCCCCCAAACCACCTCCAGCACACGGGAACAGGAGGGACAGCGCCACTGGGGGGGGACCCCAGAATCACCCCCTGGAACCTCCCACCCCCCTGGGTCCCTCCCTGCCCTGCTCCCCCCGCACCCCAAGTGCACCCAGGACCCCCCCAAACCCACTCACCAGCCCCCCCAGGGACCCCCATTTCTGCACCCTCTCCCCCAGCGCCCCATGCCCCCCTCACCCAGCACCCCCCCAGCCCCCCAGCCCCCTCACCCAGCACCCCCGTTCCCCCGTGCCCCCCCAGTCCCCTCACCCAGCAGCCCCCCGTATCCGCAGCCCAGATCCGCGATCTCCACGCGGGGGGGCTCCTGGTCGGGGGGGGCGTTGGGCGGGAAGAAGGACGGGTAGAGCGCGGCCCAGTCCATGTCCTGCGGCCGGGGGGGGCTGCGGCGCCGGGGGAGAACGGGAGGGCGCCGGTTACCGGGGGAGCTCAGGGGGGTCCCGGTTACCGGTGGGGGATCACGGGGGGTCCCGGTTACCGGGTGGGGTGGGGGGTCCTGAGGGGGGAGTCCCGGTTACCGGGGAGGACTCGGGGGGGGTCCTGGTTACCGGGTGGGGGGGGGCGGCCTGAGGAGGGTGTCCCGGTTACCGGGGAGGACTCGGGGAGTAGGGTCCCGGTTACCGGGTGCGGTGGGGGGTCCTGAGGGGGGGTCCCGGTTACCGGGGGTGGACTGAGGGGTGTCCCGGTTACCGAGGGTGGACTGAGGGGGGGTCCCGGTTACCGGTGGGGGACTCAGGGGGGTCCTGGTTACCGAGGGGGTCTCGGGGGGGTCCCGGTTACCGGGGGGGACTCAGGGGGGGGGGTCCCGGTTACCGGTGGGGGACTCGGGGGGGTCCCGGTTACCGGGTGGGAGGGGGGCTCAGGGGGGTGTCCCGGTTACCGAGGGGGTCTCGGGGCGGTCCCGGTTACGGGCGGTCCCGGGTGAGGCCATGACGGGGATCCCGAGTCCCAGACCCGGCCGCGGGTGTTCCCGGGTGTTCCCGGTTCCGGGTGTTCCCGGGGCTCCGGCCGCACTCACCGGGGCAGCGCGCGGTCGGCCAGCGGGTTCGCGTGTGCCCGCTGCCGGTAAAAGCGCTTCTGCGGCGGCTCCTCCATGCCGGCCCGGCCCGAGCGCACCACAGTGACGTCACCGCGCGGCGCCGCCGAGTGACGCCAGCGCCGCACCTGCCCTCGAGGGGGCGGGGCCTGAGCAAGCCCCGCCCCTCCCGCTGCTTCCCAGCGCTCCCCAGTGACCCCCCCAGGGTCCCCCAATGTGACCAGCGTCCCCCAATGTGACCAGTGACCCCCAGTGACCCCCCAGCGTCCCCCAATCTGACCAGTGACCCCCCAGTGACCCCCCCAGCATCCCCCAATCTGACCAGTGACCCCCCTAGCGTCCCCCAATCTGATCAGTGACCCCCAGTGACTCCCCCAGGGTCCCCCAGTCTGACCAGTGACCCCCAGTGACCCCCCCCAGCATCCCCCAATCTGACCAGTGACCCCCAGTGCCTCGCAGTGCGCCCCAGTCTGACCAGTGACACCCCCAGTCTGGCTCAGTGACCCCTCCCAGTGACCCTCAGACCCCCCAGTGCACCCCAGTCTGCCCAGTGACCTCCCTCCCGTGCCCCCCCGTGACCTCCCCAGTGCCTCCCAGTGCCCCCCAGTCTGCCCAGTGCCCCCCAGTCTGCCCAGTGACCTCCCCAGTGCCCCCCAGTCTGCCCAGTGCTTTCCAGCGCTTCCCAGAGCCCAGCCCAGGGCTCCCAGTGCCCCCCAGTGCCCCCATCACCCCAGGGACCTCACGCTGCCCCAGTGCCCCCCAGGACCCTAGGACCTCACGCTGCCCGAATGTCCCCCAGTGTCCCCCAGTGTCCCCAGTGCCCCAGGGACCCAGCACCATCCTGTCTCCCTAGCCCCCCCCAGTCTCCCCTGTCTCCCCAGCCCCCCCAGCCCCCCCCAGTCTCCCCAGTCTCCCCAGCCCCCCCGGTCTCCCCGGTCCCTTCCCGGCACGGGGGGGGCTGGGGAATTCACGGGGGCGATTTCTGAGAAAGGCCCCAGGCAGGAAAGGGGGGCGGGGGGGGGTTGAGCAACATGGGGCTGGATCCGTCTGTCTGTCCTGCCCGTCTGTCCTGTCTGTCCGTCCCGGCTGTGGGTGATGGGTGGGAAGTCACGGGGCTGCGCTGGGCGGCGGGCACACGGGGGTCACCCCCCCTGCCCCCCCCGCCCGGGGTGACCCGACCCCCCCAGGGTGCCCTGACCCCCCTCCCGGGGACACCGACCCCCCACAAGCATTAACCCGGTGACGCGCGCGGTGACGCAGGTGGGGGGGTCCCGGGGGGGTGACACGGGGGGGTGACACGGGGCAGGTTGTTCATTAACCCCACGGGACCCCCCGGGGTGTCACCCCCCCAGACCCCAGTTACTGTTTATCTGGGTTGTCCCGGCTCACGTGGGGGGGACACGCTGGGAGGGGACACGGCCCGTGTCACCCCCCTGGGGACGAGGGGATGGGGACACCGGGGTGAGCAGGGACACTGCGATCACTGGGGACATGAGAGCCAGGGACACCGGGACAAGCGACGCTGGGGTCAAGGACAACAGGGTGAGGGACAGCAGGGGCAGGGACAACAGGGGACAGGGACAACCAGGGTCAGGGATAGCAGGGGACAGGGACATCAGGGGACAGGGACAACAGGGGACAGGGACAACCAGGGGTCAGGGACAGCAGGGAACGGGGACAACTAGGGGACAGGGACACCAGGGGACAGCGACAACCAGGGTCAGGGACAGCAGGGGACAGGGACAGCAGGGGACAGGGACAACAGGGGACAGGGACAACCAGGAGACAGGGACAACCAAGGGTCAGGGACACCAGGGGACAGGGACAACCAGGGGACAGGGACACTGGGATCATCAAGGACACCAGGGAGCAGGGACACCAGGGAAATGGGACAGCAGGGGCAGCGGGGACAGGACGCCGGGGTCAGGGACACCGTGGCAGGGGACATCGGGGACAAGGACAGCAGGGTGCGGGCCGCCCGGGCCGGCGGGCGGTCTATAGGACCCGGGGCAGCTCTGGAGCGACCCCGGGGGCGCTCCCGCCTCCTCCCCAGCCAATCGCACGGCGCCGTCGCGCTCGGAGTGACGCCACTCGCGCCTCGTCCAATCCCCGGCCGGGTTCGCGCACCCGGGCCGCGATGACGTCATCGGGCCGCGCCGCCGCGGAGGAGAAGGCGGCGGGATGCGGCGGGCGGCGCTGGGCGCGCTGAGCGGAGCGGCGCGGGTGGGCCCCGAAACACCCGGGAACCCCGAAACACCTCCGGGAACCCCCAAAACACCCCCGGGACCCCCCAATACACCGCCTGGACTCCCTCAATACCCCCGGGACCCCCCCAAAACACTCCCGGAACCCCCGAAACACCCCCAGGACCCCCCAATACACCCCCGGGACCCCCCAAAACACCCCTGGGAGCCCCGAAACACCCCCGGGACCCCCCGAGTACCCTGGGGACCCCCCGAAACACCCCCGGGATCCCCGAAACACCCCCGTGACTCCCCCAATACACCCCCGGGACCCCCCGAAACACTCCCGCCACCCCCCCAAAACCCCCCCGGGCCCCCCCGAGCACCCCCGGCCGTCCCGGGGGTTCTTCCCGCGAGGCGGAGCCCCCGGGTCCCGCGTCCCCTGGCCCCTCCAGGCGGGCGGGGGGGGGGTCCCGGCTCACGGCCCCGTGCTCCCGCGGGCCCCCCCGGCTCACGGCCCCGTGCTCCCGCAGGCCCCCCTGGCTCACGGCCCCGTGCTCCCGCAGGCCCCCCCGGGGCGCTGGTTCCGCGCCGCCCCCCCGGCGCGGGCGGCGGACAAGGAGGCGCTGCTGGAGCTGCGGCGGCGCACGGGGCT
The DNA here is from genome assembly GCF_963082525.1 of Nesoenas mayeri. NCBI lineage: Eukaryota > Metazoa > Chordata > Aves > Columbiformes > Columbidae > Nesoenas > Nesoenas mayeri. Next base: position 658,863 of record NC_137558.1, on the reverse strand, counting down.
GCCGTTCGTGCTGTGCCGGGACGCGCTGCTGCGCGCCCGCGGGGACCCGCAGCAGGTGCGGGGGACACGGGGGACACACGGGGCGGGGACACACGGGGGGGGACACACGGGGGTGGGACACACAGGGGGGACCCTGGAGCAACTGGGCAGTCTGGGAGGGGACACGAGGGCCTGGGGGGAAAGGAGGGGACCTTGCGGGGGGGCAAGGGGACAGACAAGGACCTGAGGGGGGGAACAGGGACCCCGGGGGGCTGGGGGGGGAGAAGAGGGACCCGGGGGGGCTGGGGGGGGGGACGGGGACCAGGGGGTTCTGTGGGGAAATAAAGACTTGGGGGGTCTGGGGAGGGGAACTGGGACTCAGGGGGGGTCATGGGGGGGAATAGGGACTGGGGGGGTCATGGGGGAAAGTGGGGCGTGGAGGGGGAGGCTGGGGGGGAATAGGGACCTGGGGGGTCTGGGGAGGGAAACAGGGACCCGGAGGGGGAACAGGGACCCGGCGGGGGGTCCTGGGGGGAATAGGGACCTGGGGGGGTCTGAAGAGGGAAACAGGGACCCAGGGGTGGGGAACAGGGACCTGGGGGGGGGTCCTGGGGGAAATTGGGACCTTAAGGGGACTTGGGGGGCGAATAAGGACCCAAGGGGTCTGGAGAGGGGAACAGGGACCCGGGGTGTCCTGGGGAGGGGGAATAGGAACCCAGGGGGGTCCTGGGGGGGAACAGGGACCAGGGGGGTCCTGGGGGGGACCAGGGCCAGGGGGTCCCGGGCAGGCGCGGTGTGTGACCCGCAGTGTGTGACCCCCCCCAGGCGGAGGCGTGGCTGCAGGAGCAGGCGCAGCGGCAGGGCTGGAGCAGGGCCACGGCGGTGCAGGGCCGCCGCACGCCCGCGGGGCTGGTGGGGCTGCTCCGCGACGGGCCCGCGGCCGTCATGGTGGAGGTGGGTGACGGGACCCCCGGCGGGGGGGGGGGGGACGCCCCCGTGCCCCCCCCGTGACCGTCGCTCCCACAGGTGACCTGCGAGACGGATTTTGTGGCCAGAAACGCGGAGTTCCAGCGGGTGGTGGAGCAGGCGGCGCTGGGGACCATGGAGCTGTGCCGGGCGGCCCCCCCGCCCCCCGCCTGCGGCACCAGGGTGAGGGGGGCTCTGCGGGGGCACCCCGAAATATCCCCCAGAGCGCCCCCCAAGCTCCTCCCCTCTCTCCCAGCACCTGCTGCGGGCGGACGAGCTGGCGCAGCTGCGCACGGGGCCCGGGGGGGACCTGCTCAGTGACAAGGTGGCCTTGGCCATCGGTGAGTACGGGGGGGGGACACCCCAAAAACGAGGGGTGAGAAACACCCGGGGGGGGCGAGCAGAAAATTGAGGGGGAGAAACCCCCAGGAGGGACAAACAACCCCCAGCAGGGTGACGCACACCCGAGAGGTGACACCGCAGCCTCGGGGGGATGTGGGGACACGGGGGGGACACGGGGGGGACACAGAGGGGACCCCCCCGCCGACTCCAGCGCTGTTTTGCAGGGAAGCTGGGCGAGAACGTGCGGCTGGGCCGCGCGGCGTGGCTGCGGGTGCCCGAGGACGACGGGCACATCGGCGCCTACGCCCACGGGTGGCTCCCGGCGCGCGCGGGGCCGGTGGCCGTGGGCTCGGTGGCCATGGGCACGCACGGGGCGCTGGTGGCCTGGAGGGTGACGCCGCCGCGCCCGCCGCCCGCCGAGCTGGAGGAGCTGGGCCGGCTGGTGGCGCAGCACGTGGTGGCCATGGCGCCCACGGCGCTGGGCGCGCCGGGGGACGTGGCGCGCGGCGAGGACGAGCCGCGCCTGCTGGCCCAGGGCTTCGTGCGCGACCCCCAGCGCAGCGTGGGCGACCTGCTGGCCCAGCGCGGCGGGCTGGCGCTGCGCGGCTTCCTGCGCTTCCGCGCCGGTGACGCCGACGAGGGCGACGCGGGGGACGGCGCCGACACCTGGGAGAGGGGCAGCGCCTGAGGGGCCGGGGCGGGCTCAGCCTGACTTTGGGCTCAGCCCCACACCCCTAGGCTGAGCTCAGGCCCGCGGCCCAGGGCAGGCTCAGCCCCACACACGCTGAGCCCCATACCCATAGTCTGAGCTCAGCTACACATCCCAGGTCAGGCTTAGCCCCACACTGAGCTCAGCCCAGGGCAGGCTCAGCCTCACACTGAGCTCAGCTCCACAGCCCAGGGCAGGCTCAGCCCCACACATGCTGAGCCCCATACCCCTAGTCTGAGCTCAGCTCCACATCGCAGGTCAGGCTTAGCCCCACACTGAGCTCAGCCCAGGTCAGGCTTAGCCTCATACTGAGCACGGCCCCACAGCCCAGGGCAGGCTCAGCCCCACACTGAGCTCAGCCCAGGTCAGGCTTAGACCCACACTGAGCTCAGCCCAGGTGAGGCTTAGCCTCACACTGAGCACGGCCCCACAGCCCAGGGCAGGCTTAGCCCCACACTGAGCTCAGCTCCACAGCCTGGGTCAGGCTCAGCCCCACACATGCTGAGCCCCATACTCCTAGTCTGAGCTCAGCTCCACATCCCAGGTCAGGCTTAGCCCCACACTGAGCTCAGCCCAGGTCAGGCTTAGCCTCACACTGAGCATGGCCCCACAGCCCAGGGGAGGCTCAGCCTTACACTGAGCTCAGGCCCTGTACCCCTAGTCTGAGCTCAGCTCCACATCACAGGTCAAGCTTAGACCCACACTGAGCTCAGCCCAGGTCAGGCTTAGCCCCACACATGCTGAGCCCCATACCCTCAGTCTGAGCTCAGCCCCACACTGAGCCGAGCTCCAGGTCAGGCTCAGCCCCAGCCCAGCAGGGGGGGCTGTGGGTCTGGGGGGTCTGGGGGGGCTGTGGGGCAGCCTGACCCCCGGTGTTGGGGGGCGCTGAGGCTCAATAAAGCCACGGGGTAACAGGCTCGGGGGGGTTGGGGCACGTGCTGGGGGTCCCCAATTCCCACACCCAAAGCGCTCCCGCCCCCCCCCGCAGCCGCCACTGCCCTGTGTGGATTTGACTTTTTTAATGATAAATCAGTAGAAAACGTCCAAAAACGGGAGGGGGGGGTGTGATGGCGGGGACACTGGGGCTGGTTTGAGGGTTCGGTTGGGCCCCCCCGGGGACCAGCCCCCCCGCGTCGTCACCGGCCGCCTCCCGGGACAAGTAACCGGGAACAGGCCGGGCTGGAACAGCCTATCCTGGATTACTTGAACCGGGCTGAGGCCACGCTCCGTGCCCCCCCGCGCCCCTCGCGGCCCCGCTTCACCCGGGGGGACCTGTCCCCCCCCCCCCCGGCGTGGAGGTGACACGTTATCGGGGGGGGACGGTGACAGTAACGTGGGGATGGGGGGTGCGGTGAGAAAGGGGGGGCAGAATTAGTGGGGGGGCATTAATAGGGGGGTCAGTATGGGGGGGGGCATTAATGAGGGGGACAGGAAGGGGGGACACGGGGGGTCATTAACGGGGACACACACGCACCGCCCGCCCCAGCCCCGCCCCCCCCCGCCCCGCACCTCCGGCCCCCCCCTCCCCAATCCCATCCCCCCCGCCCCGTACCTGCCGCCTCCGCCGCTCCCGGGGGGGCTGGGGGGGGGAGGGGGGGGCCACCCCGCGGCGGGGGGGGCGGGGGGGGCCGCGCCGCCCCGCACGCGCCCACCGGAGGAAACGGGGCCGCGGCGGTTTCCAGGCCCCCCCCGCGCCGCGTCCTGCGCTTTGTTATTTTGTTACCGCTGGCGGGGAGCGGGGGGGAGCCTTGAAACGGCCGCGCGGCGCCCATTGGGCGAGCGGCGAGCGGGGGCGGAGCCGCGGCGCGGGGATTGGCTGGGAGGTGCGCGGGGTGGGCGGGGACTCGCCGTGTTTACCTCCAAACATTCCAGGCGCCGCAGGGCGGGGGCGGGGCCTCGCGATCACACGCCCATCCCGGAAGGGGGCGGGGCTTGGGCGGGGTCACGGTCACCGTCACCGTCACGGTCACCGCCCTGGGAATGACCCGGGAATGGGGCGATAATCGCCGCAGATCTGGGGGGAAAGAGCTCAGAATTGGGGCTGTTTCGCCCATAATTGGAGGTGTAATGACCCAGAACTGAGGCATTAATGACCCCAGAATTAGTGATTTAAACACGTCAGAATTGGAGGTTTAATGACCCCAGAATTGAGGGCTAATTAGCCCAGAATTGGGGGATTAATGAGCCCAGAATTTGGGGAGAAATAACTCACAATTAGGGATTTAGTTATTTCCAAACTGAAAGTTTAATGAGCCCAGAAGTGGGGAGCCGAGGACCCCAGAATTTAGGGACAAACACCCACAATTTGAGACTTAATGACCCCAGAATTTGCGTTTTGGTGGCTCCAGAATTGGGGGAAAATCACCACAGAATTTGGGGGTAAATACCCCAGAATTGGGGACTTAATTACCCCACAATTGGGGGTTAATGAGCCCAGAATTTGAGGAGAAATAATACGTCAAAATGAGGGATTTAGTTCCTTCAGAATTGGAGATTCAATGGCCCCGGATTTTGGGGCGAAATACCCCAAAATTGGGGATTTAAATACTTTGGAATTGACATTAAAATCCAAGACTCAAGCCCTGCCTGGTGTTTAGGCCCCACCTGCACCTTAAACCCGGGCTTTACTCACCTTAAACCCAGGACTTCATTACCTTAAACCCGGGACTTACTCACCTTAAACCTGGGACTTAATTACCTTAAACCCGGGTTTTACTCACCTTAAGCCCGGGCTTTACTCGCCTTAAACCCAGGACTTCATTACCTTAAACCCGGGCTTTACTCACCTTAAACCTGGGACTTAATTACCTTAAACCCGGGTTTTACTCACCTTAAGCCCGGGCTTTATTCGCCTTAAACCCAGGACTTAATTACCTTAAACCCGGGCTTTACTCACCTTAAACCTGGGACTTAATTACCTTAAACCCGGGTTTTACTCGCCTTAAACCCAGGACTTCATTACCTTAAACCCAGGACTTAATTACCTTAAACCCAGGCTTTACTCACCTTAAACCTGGGACTTAATTACCTTAAACCCGGGCTTTACTCACCTTAAACCCGGCAGCGCGATTTCCGTGTGGAAAATTGGGAACATAATGAATTAGTGCAGGAAAAGGGGAGCAGGTTTATTGCTAAAACGGGTTGAATTTGAACAGAAAAGGTTAAATTGATGTTTTTAAATGGAAATGACGGTTCCCCCGCGTTGGGAAAGTGGTGCCAAGGAACAAAGAGCCTTAATTGGGAAAAGACTTAATTAAAATCTGGATGATTTAATTGAAGGAAAGATCTAAACCAACCGTCCATCTGGGGCTGCAAATCAACCAGCCGAAATCAGGAGGAGAAGGGGATAAACCACGTGTTGCTGTTGGGCTTTGTTGGTCTCAAACTCAGGTTTTGGGCACCCAAACTGTCTGGAAACGCCCCAAAACCGGCTCTGTGGGAACCCGGCCCGGATTGGCTGGCCGAAAAGCACCAAAATTCACCTTTTTCAATGAAAATTCCGGAAGCAGCGGCATCAATGCGGCACAAACCGGCGCCGAGTCGGTTTTAGGGCAAAACTGGGAAATTGCCCATTTCCGGCGGTTTGGAATTCACCCAAATGAGGCAGAAAAAGGTAAAAGCCAAAGGGCTCTGCAGCGGGAACGGGAACAAACTGGGGGGAAAATCACTAAAGCCCGTCCTAGATCAACTATTTGGGTTAAAATCAAGACTAAAGGGGGAATCGCCCTCCTGAGGTCGCCGTTGGGACCCGGGATCCTCCGCGCGGTTCTCCCGGGCGGCCGCGGCGTTGGCTCCGGCCGCAGCGCGCTCCGTGCTCCGTGTTCCGGGCTTGGTCCGTGTTCCGGGCTTGGTCCGTGTTCCGGGCGGTCCCGCCCACCTGAGCTGGCGCGTGGGGCGGACTCTCGCGGTTCGGTTAAGCCGGGCTCTGCCGGGCCGGCTCATCTGGCGACGGGCGCGTCGGCGTCCACGTTGTTGAGCAGGAAGAGTTCGGGGCGAGTGGCGAAGCCCAAATGCTGCTGGAAGAGGCGAAGGTGAGAATTAGAGCTGGGAACGGCCTGCGCTGGGCCTGGCTTAACAAAGCCAGACCTGAGGAGGGGTTCACAAAGCCCACGTTGAGGAGGGTTTAACCAAGCCTGTGCTGGGCAGGGTTAACCAAAGCTAAAGCTGAGTCTGGCTCAACAAAGCCTGAGTTGAGGTGGGTTTAGTGAGGCCTGAGCTCTGGGGCGGGGCTTATCTGTGTTAATTAATTACCAGCCCTTAATTAACCCACAGGAGCACCCTGGCTGCATCACCAGGGGGCGGGACACTCAGCTGTTGTTAACAGGCACACCCTTCTTAATTAGGGGTAATTAATCAGCCAGCACTTGATATTACTTCTATTAATTAGTTAATTGATCCCCTGTCAGGCACTGACCCTCCAGAACTTTGTCCCCTCCGCTAAGTATAGATTAATTTATTGCTCAATTTGAATTAAATTTGGGGCGTGGACACGTCTTAATTAGCACTAAGTGATTAAAGCGGGTGGGTAATTAAGAGAACCTGTTGCGGGGCCAATCGGGGCTTTAACTTGGAGCAGAAACCCCGAAACTTGGGGCTTTTGTTTCCCCAGAGGTTTATGAATTAACACCCCTGGTTTGGGCTGGCGTGTCTGATTTTAAACCCGGGCTGAGCTGGGCTTAAGGCGAAGGCTCCGGGAGCGTAAACCCGCTCAATATCGGTAGTTTTCGGTGTTTTGCTGCGGCACGAGGTGGAAACGCCGCGAAATCCCAACCCGGGCAGGAGACTCAGCGATTCCCCGCAAAACCCCCCAAAAAAGACCCGAGGAGCCAAGTGGGAACCACTCCGGTGTGTTTAATGGACAGGCTGCTTGGTACAAACGGGGGGCCAAGTAAAACCGGGTTTAGGAGAAGGCGCAACGAGCGGCTCAGTGTTGGGGCCCAGCAGAGCCCCCAAATCGGGGCAAATCGGGGGTGACACAACCATGTCCCCAGTACCACCCCCCCCCCACTCCCAACCAGAACCCACCCCCAAGGCCTTTTTTGGGGCAAATAGCCATAAAACCAACAAATTTTACAAGAAGGGGTTAAATCCCGCTGGAAAAACGAGCAATATGTTGTGTTTTCGAACCGGAGGGGGACGAGCCCCATGGGACGGGTTTGGGTGAGAAACGACGCCGTAATAATTAACACAGGCTCGTTTATTCATAAAACCCCCAGAAATCAGAGTTAGGCTGAGCCTAAAACACATTCATGGGCAACCCAACCAAATCCTCCCAAAAATGGCGGGTTTGTCCCCAAAATCCCCCGTTGTGCAGCGGGACCTGAGAAACTCCCTCAAGAAACCTCCTTTTGCTCATGGAAACGTTGAAACCCGTGGGGGGTTCAACCTCAAAATTGCACCAAAACGAGCGGGTTTTGCCCATGGCAGAAGCAAAACGTGTAGTTTTTTGTGTCGTAATTTGCTACATCAGCCCTCAGCCGCCCGATAATTAACAGAAAGTCGTTAAATCGCTAACGAGGAGGGCGGGTTGTAGTGGATTTAAAGCAGCATTGGGGAATAAAACCCCCAAAGGGCATCGGGGGCGTTTTGAGGCGGAAAACGGCGATTTTGGGGGCGACAAAGAGCGTTTAATGGCGCCTGGGGGGGATAAATTCCCACCCCGGCGATGCGGCGACTCGGTCGCTTCGCCAAGCGCCAAAATCAGCCAAAAAACCCGTTAATTGGCAACATTAGCACTGAGGTTTCTTGTCGCCGCGTCGCTCCGCACGGCCGCCCTGCTCCAATTAGTGTTTTTGGGTGAAATAATTAGCGAATGCGGCAATGGGAGCTCGGGCGCCGCGGCACAGCGTGCAGATACCGCCCCAAAATGTGCAAACGTCAGCATTTTAGCTTATAGCGTTGGGTTTTTCCAGTTGGTGCCGGGGCCACCGGGACCCCGAGTGTCAGTGTTGGTGCCAAACGCGGGCGGGACGGGGAATCGCCCGTTTTAACACCAAATATACATTAAAACGCCAAAGTTTGGCGGGGAAAACGGGGTCGAGTTGCAGCAAAATGCACCTGAGAATACAAAAAACCGCCAGAAATTCTAGTTTGGGGGAAGCGAACCCCCTGAAATTGGGGTTACGGCAGCAGGTCCTGCGGGGGGGTCTGGATTTAGTGTTGGGGCGTTTCTGGTGTGCAAAGCGCACATACGTTTGTCTCCGTTCACACAGTAAACCATAGCAACGCGCTGGCTCTGATGGCTCCGCTGCGAACGGCCTATTTGTCGGGTGTGCGCGGGCGAGTCCTCGGTCAGGAGCGTCCTGGTGACACTTACCGAGCGGCCACAGGCCAGCGCCGACACCCCCAGCGCGATCAGGCACAGCCACGTCTGCAATTGAACACACCGAGAATTAACAGCGGCGCGGCGGCAGCACCGCGCCCAACGCCGCTCGTTAGCGCCGGAATTAATTGCTAAGAGGCGCGGAGATGAGTGTTGGTGACAGAGATGAGTGTTGGTGACCGAGACCAGTGCTGGCGACTGAGACCAGTGCCGGTGACGGAGATGAGTGTTGGTGATCAACACCAGCACTGGTGACCAAGACCAGCACCGGTGACAAAGATGAGTGTTGGTGACCAAGACCAGCACTGGTGACCGAGATGAGTGTTGGTGACCAACACCAGCTTTGGTGACCAAGACCGGCATCGGTGACCGAGATGAGTGTTGGTGACCAACACCAGCTTTGGTGACCAAGACCGGCATCGGTGACCGAGATGAGCGTTGGTGACCGAGACCAGCGCTGGTGACAGACATGAGTGTTGGTGACCAACACCAGCACTGGTGACAGAGACCAGCGCCGGTGACGGAGATGAGTGTTGGTGACAGAGATGAGTGTTGGTGACCAACACCAGCACTGGTGACCGAGACCAGCGCCGGTGACCGAGACCAGCACCAGTGACAGAGATGAGTGTTGGTGACCAACACCAGCATTGGTGACAGAGACCGGTGCTGGTGACAGAGACCAGCATTGGTGACGCTGTTGGGGTTGATGATACTGAAGCATTTTCCGAGCAAAATGAGGCTGATTTTACCCCCCGAGCCCCAAATCTCTCCTTATTTTTATATGGGGGGAAACTGGGCTGTCCGGGGTTGTTTGATTGGATTTGTTTCATTTACAGGGCGTTAACCCGGGGTGTTAAATCGAGGCCTTTTTGGCACCAGCGAGCAGCAAATTGCTGAGAAAACGCCAGAAAACGGGTACGGGGGTTGAATTTGCGGCACAAACACCGTCCCCGGCAAACCCGGCTGTGAAAAACGAGGAGGGCGGGTTGTAGTGGATTTAAAGCAAGATGGAGGAATAAAACCTCCAAAGGGCATCGGCGGCGTTTTGAGGCGGGAAACGGTGATTTTGGGGGTGACAAAGAGCGTTTAATGGCGCCTTGGGGGATAAATTCCCAGCCCAGCGATGCGGTGACTCGGTCGCTTTGCTGAGCACCAAAATCAGCCAAAAAAACCCCATAAAATGGCAATATGAGCGCTGAGGTTCCTCGTCGCCGCGATGTGTGAGGAACGGGCGCCTGGGGGGGTTACGGCACAAATACATTTATAAGCAAATCCATTAAAACTGCCCCGTCCAGCCCAACGCGGCGGGCGAGTTTAACACCCGCAAAACACGCTGATTTGGAAATAATGGTGAAAAAACTGAGCCAACCCACCAAGTAGGCGATGAAGGAGAGGTAAAGGATGCTGAGCACGCCGGCGCCGACGTACAGCGCCACGTGGTTGAGCTCCTTGACATACGCCACCACGAAGTACATGTTGATGCCGCAGACCAGCAGGATGACCAGCCCGCCGCCCACCTTCCAGAACCTGCGCGGACAGTTTGGGGTGAAACGGGGGGGAAAACGGCGCGTCCCTGGGGGGGAAGAGGTGGAAACGCACTCACAGCCCGTTGGCGAAGTCGTTCATGACGCTGGGCAGGCTGGTGAACGTCAGCACGGGGATGAGGGCGAACGGGAGCTGGAACGGGGACAGAACACAGCATAAGGAGCAGATTATCGCTATCGCCGGGTTTGTGCGTATCCGGCGGCGTTTTCCCCAAAAATATCGGCGTGGGGCAGCGCTGGGCTGGGAGAAGGAACAAGGGCAAGTGTAGAGTCTTGTATATGGGCAGAACAACCCCAGGTTCCAGTGTAAGTTGGGGGATGAGCTGTTGGAGCGGTGAAAAGGGAGCTGGGGGTCCTGGGGACAGCAGGGTGACCATGAGCCAGCACTGGCCCTTGTGGCCAGGAAGCCAATGGGACCTGGGGGGGTTAGAAGGGGGGGTCAGTAGGTCAGAGAGGTTCTCCTGCCCCTCTGCTCTGCCCCTGTAAACAGGGTTTAGTTCGGATACTGTCACGATATACTTAGCAAACATATATATGTATAAATACATAATTACACAGCCATAGCACCCTGAGAATGCCCGATCTCATCTGGTCTGGGAAGCTAAGCAGGGTCGGGCCGGTCAGTACTTGGATGGGAGACCAGCTGGGAATCCCGGGTGCTGTGGGCTGAGCCAGCACTGGCCCTTGTGGCCAGGAAGCCAATGGGACCTGGGGGGGGTTAGAAGGGGGTGGTCAGTGGGTCAGAGAGGTTCTCCTGCCCCTCTGCTCTGCCCTGGGGAGACCACACCTGGAATCTTGTGTCCAGCTGTGGCCCCTCAGTTCCAGCAGGACAGGGAACTGCTGCAGAGAGTCCAGCGCAGCCACCAAGATGCTGCAGGGAGTGGAGCATCTCCCGTGTGAGGAAAAGGCTGAGGGAGCTGGGGCTCTGGAGCTGGACAAGAGGACACTGAGGGGGGACTCATTGCTGGGGATCAATATGGAAAGGGGCAGTGTCAGGAGGATGGAGCCATTGGTGACAACCAGTGACAGGACAAGGGGCAATGGGTGCAAACTGCAACACAGGAGGTTCCGCTTAAATCTGAGCAGAAACTTGTTGGGGTGAGGGTGGCAGAGCCTGAACAGGCTGCCCAGGGGGTTGTGGAGTCTCCTTCTCTGCAGACATTCCAACCCGCCTGGTTCCTGTGTAACCTCATCTGGGTGTTCCTGCTCCATGGGGGGATTGCACTGGATGAGCTTTCCAGGGCCCTTCACCCCTGACACTCCGTGTTTGTGTGAAATTCCAGACCGCGGTTGATCCTCTCGCCTCCCTCGTGAATCACGTGGGTTGGGGAAGCCCCTCAGGATCCTCAGCTCCACGAACCCAGCGCCAAAACAAGGTCCAGATCAACACCTGGCGCGACCTGCCCTGCGGACCCCTCAGCCGAGAGACGCCATTTCCCCTGGCGCGCCGGCGCCGCGCTCACCTGCAGCTCATGAGCACGTTCAGGAAGTCGTTCATGCCCGTCAGGTGCTCGACGTCCTGGAAGATGGCGACCAGCAGCGTGGGCGTGATGGCGATGGAGCGCGTGAGCAGCACCCGCGCGAAGCGCGACCAGCGCAGGTTCAGAAGCCCTGCGGGGACAAACCGGCGCACAGCTGCGGGAGCGGCCGCGCCGGGAGCCGCCGGAGCCGCCAGAGCCGCCGCACCGGGAGCCGCCGGAGCCACTTTGAGCCCTGAGGGGATTTTGGGGCCATTTTGAGCCCTGAGGGGATTCTGGTGCCGCCATTTTGAGCCCTGAGGTGACTTTGGCACCATTTTGAGCCCTGAGGGGATTCTGGCGCCATTTTTGAACCCTGAGGTGACTTTGGGGGCATTTTGAGCCCTGAGGGGATTCTGGCGCCATTTTGACCCTGAGGGGATTCTGGCGCCATTTTGAGCCCTGAGGTGACTTTGGGGCCACCATTTTGAACCCTGAGGTGATTTTGGGGCCATTTTGAACCCTGAGGTGATTTTGGCACCATTTTGAACCATGAGGTGATTCTGGCGCCATTTTGACCCTGAGGGGATTTTGGCGCCATTTTGAGCCTGAGGTGATTTTTGGCGCCATTTTGAGCCCTGAGGTGATTTTTGGCGCCATTTTGAGCCCTGAGGTGATTTTGGGGCCATTTTGAACCCTGAGATGATTTTGGGGCCATTTTGAGCCCTGAGGTGATTTTTGGCGCCATTTGAGCCCTGAGGTGACTTTGGGGCCATTTTGAACCCTGAGGGGATTCTGGTGCCACCATTTTGAGCCCTGAGGGGATTTTGGCACATTTGAGCCCTGAGGTGACTTTGGCACCATTTTTGAACCACGAGAGGATTTTGGCGCCATTTTGAGCCATGAGGTGACTTCGTCGTGCCGTCGGCATGAGCGGCGCACGCTCGTAGCGCTAATTACCTCCATAACGAACTGCCCGAGTAGGTGCCGGTCATGGTGGAGCTCTGGCCGGCGGCGAGGATGCCGATGGCCCAGATGTAGAGGGCGGCGGGGCCGAAGTAGCAGCCCAGGACGGCGCCCTGGAACGGAGGACCCGTCACGCCACGGCCGGCCGCCATCGTGGGTCCGACACCCCCCGTCACCGCCGCGCTCGAGTGAACTCCGCTTTGCTCATTAGGACATTGTTTTAACACAAAAACAGGAGGAAAAACCCGCAGTCGCGGAGCAAGCGCAGTAAAAACGTTATTTACCTCGTGCGCAAACGTTGTAATTAATTAGCGCTACGGGGCTGATTGGTTTTATATAAATGATGGAGACTGGGCTGCTGGTTGGATCCAACGCCCAGACCCGCACAACTCTCATCAAATCCATGTTGTGTGCAGAATTCGGCTCGGACGCACACCCCGGGGTGAAAAACCCCGATTTAGGGACAGCGGGGCGACTGATGCTTTTGTGGGGACCCCGAACCGCGTGCTCACCCCTTTGTAGATGTCGACCTCCAGCGTCTGGTTGTCGTTGGGAAGAGCGCGGCGTGCGGGCTGCTGGCGTTGCGGCACACGGCGTTCTGCGCGTGGACACGGCCGTCAGCTCCCCGCTCCCGTTTCTCCCCGTTTTCCACCCAAAAACGCAGCTCGGACCCGCCGGGCGCCCCCGACTCACCACGTCCGCGTTGGTCTTCTCGAAAAAGGCTTCGGCGAAGACGGTGACGACGAAGATGTTGATGATGAAGGAGACGAAAGAGCGCGATGCAGGACTCGAGGAAGAAGTACTTGTTGGCCTCGCGCACCTCGCGCTTGTTGGAGCGGTTCACCTGCCGGGACTGGGGGGCACGGGGGGACACGGGACACGGGGGGGACATGGGGGGGACACGGGGGGTCAGTTGTGTTTGGAGTCTGCGGTGTTGGGGAAAAAGAAATACGAGAGAAGAGGAAACCCAGGAAAAAGGGGGGAAACGTGGGGAGGAAAAGGGGGGAATGTGGGGGGGAAAAAGGGGAGGAAATGTGGGGGAAAAGGGGGCAGAACGCGGAGGGGAAAAGGGAGGAAACACGGGGGGAAATGTGGGGGAAAAGGGGGTGAAAAGCAGGGGGAAAAGGGGGGAAACCTGGGGGAAAAAGGGGGGAAATGCAGGGGGAAAAAGGGGGGGAAATGCAGGGGGAAAAAGGGGGTGAAATGTGGGGGAAAAAGGGGGGAAATGCAGGGGGAAAAGGGGGTGAAATGTGGGGAAAAAGGGGGGGAAATGCAGGGGGAAAAAGGGGGTGAAATGGGGGGAAAAAGGGGGAAATGCAGGGGGAAAAGGGGCAGAACTCGAGGGAAAAGGGGAAATGCAAGCAAGCAAGCAAACCTGGAAAACAAGCGAACACCCCCCAAAAAAGTAAACACCCCCAAAAGGAAATCCAAAGAGACAAGCGGGGCCGGGGAGCGCGGAGCCCAGCGGAGCCCAGCGGAGCCCAGCGGAGCCCAGCGGAGCCCTGCAGAGCCCAGCGGAGCCCAGCGGAGCCCAGCGGAGCCCAGCGGAGCCCAGCAGAGCCCAGCGGAGCCCTGCAGAGCCCAGCAGAGCCCAGCGGCCGCTCTCCGGGCGTCTCGGGTTTGCGGCGCTCACCTTGACCAGCGCGGAGTGCAGGTACATGTTGTGCGGCATGATGACGGCGCCCACGATGCCCACGGCCTGCTCCAGCTGCGCCCGTGCCGCAGCCGCGGCAGTACGGCACGAACAGCCCCTGCAGCAGCGCCCGCTGGCTGGGCCGCACCGTCACGTACTGCGGACAGAACCACGGACACGGGGTGTGGGGAACCATCCCGAGGTACAGCATGGGGCACCAACAGCCCCGTCACGTATTGGGGACAGAACAACGGACATGGCACGTGGGGAACCATCCCGAGGCACAGCATGGGGCACCAACAGCCCCGTCATGTATTGGGGACAGAACAACGGACACAAGACACAGAGCAGTGATCTGAGGTACAGCACAGGGCACCAACAGGGCCCAAAACGCAGCAGTCGGGGCGTTTTTGTTCAGCTCAGCAGGGCCGGACGGCGGATACAGACCCAGCGCCAACTGTGCTCAGCTGGCGGGGTTTTGGTGCCGTTTCAGCGCTGTTTGGGGACGGGAACGGCGCCGTTTCGACGCTGTTTGGGGACAGGAATAGTGCCGTTTTGGTGCTGTTTGGGGATGGGAACGGCGCCATTTCAACGCTGTTTGGGGACGGGATTGGCGCCGTTTTGACGCTGTTTGGAGACGGGAACGGTGCCGTTTTGGCGCTGTTTGGAGACGGGAACGGTGCCGTTTCGGTGCTGTTTGGGGACGGGAACGGCACCATTTCAGCGCTGTTTGGGGACAGAAATAGTGCCGTTTTGGCGCTGTTTGGGGACAGGAATAGTGCCATTTCGGCGCTGTTTGGGGACAGGAATGGCACTGTTTTGGCGCCGCTCTGTGTGTCCGTACCTCGTATCCGAAGGTCAGCGCCATGATGGTGATGAGGAGCCCGAAGAACGCCTCCAGCTTGCGCAGGCCTGCGGGCGCACAGGAGCGGCGCTCAGCGCGGGCGCACAGGAGCGGCGCTCAGCGCGGGCGCAGGCGCCCAACGGCCGGTCCGGCTCGCGGGGGAGAGAAGACGTTACCGTATTTGTCCAGGAAGAGGAAGACAAAGGTGTCGGCAATGGTGATGAGGACGCCGCCCCAGAGCGGGACCCTGCGGGCGAGAACCAGAGTCACCACAGCGCCCCGAGCCCCAAATCTCCCTCGAGCTCAGTGATCTCCCTGGGGACGGAGCCGCCTTTGGGGGCTGGTGCGGGACGAGGGTCCCTCAGGTCCCTCAGGTCCCCACAGGACACTTTTCTGCCCATAATTTAGCAGGAAAGGACGATTTCCCCAGAAAGCTGCAGCCTGGGATCACACTTTGAGCTCAGATCAACCCCAAACCCGCAGTTCTGCTTAAACCAAACAGAAACGGGCCCCAAAGGCTGAGCCAGGCGGGTGAATCGCCCTCCGCAAGAGCCGAGTTTGGGGGGTTTGTAGGAAATAAGCGCGGTTTTGGCAGTGCCGGCGCCCAGCGCCACTCACTTGCCCATGGAGAGCAGGTTGATGGCGATGGCCGAGCCGATGACCTCCTGCATGTCCGAGCCGATGATGGCGAGCTCCACCATCAGCCACAGGATGATCCGCGGGGCCTGTGGGCAAAAACACCCAGAACCTTCAAAACGGGGACAAGTCTCATCCCTTTAACATCCGGGCGAGGGGGCGGCCGTTTGGTAAGCGGGGACACGTCCCAACCGCAGCAGCGCCTCGTCCTGAACCGATTTAAGCGCCAGGAATCTCAGAAGACCCCAAATCCCCGGTTGTGTTCCCTGGCACGCCCACTCACATCCAGTTTGCTCAGATGGGGACGACACAGACGGGACCCCGGCGTCCCCACCGCTAACGGCCCCAGCTCTTAATGAGCCCTTCGGCGCTACAATTAAAACCTCCCTCCAAATCTGCTTTTTCCAACCCAAATAAACCAACTCAACCCGCAGCTCCTCGCGGAGCAAAATCAAGATGAGAATGTATTTCATTGAACAAGACGCCACGTCCCGAGGGGGATCTGACCCCGGACAGGTCGCAAGTGACATTTCTGGTGTCACCAGCGCCCCGGGACGGCGCCGAGCGCGCGGTGTGACCCACCTTGCGGTACTGGCGGTGACAGACCTCGGCGAGGTGCAGCCCGGTCACCACGCCCAGCCGCGCCGCCAGCCGCTGCAGCAGCAGCCCGATCACCGTGGCCAGCAGCAGGACCCACAGCAGCTGCGGGGACACACGACAAGGGACACCAATCAGCCCCCAGAACCCGGCTTTGGGATCTCCGCGGGCTTCGGCAAACCCGCTCTGGTGACCTTGCGGGGTGTTTCGCGCGTTCAGGTGCCGCGGGAAATCCTGCTCCGTGCAGCGATTTGCAGGGGGTTGGGGGGTTGAGTTCTGCTCCCAAGGGATAGAATGAGAGGGAATGGCCTCAAGTTGCACCCGGGGAGGCTGAGGGGGGAAATTTGGGGTGATTTCTGCCCCAAAGGGCGTTGAACAGGCTGCCCAAGGCAGGGCTGGGGTCACCGTCCCTGGGCAGGGAACAGACAAGGGTCTCGGGGACGTTTTAGTGCCAGCGTTGGGTTGGACTCAATGACTTTAAGACTCTTTTCCACCCAAAATAATTCTATATTAAACTCCATACGCTCTCTCCTCCTCGTTTAGAACCCGCGGGCGTGCACTGACCTTAAACCCAGCCACGGCCCCGGACTGCAGGTCCGACTCGATGTTGCCCGGGTCCAGGTAGGCGATGCTCATCAGGAACCCGGGGCCCGTGAAGGCCCAGAGCTTGCGGAAGCTGAAGCACGAGCGCTGCGGGAGGGGGACGGAGCGTCAGGACCAGCCCCGCGGCCCGGCCCGACGCAGAACCGACCCCGGCCCGCGGCACAAAACCGGCCGGGAACCGCCGCGCTTTGCGGTTCATTCCCTCGCTGGCGCCGCAGGAAGCGGCGCTGGTCACGTCGACCCACCCGCAGCTTCCCTGCGGTCTCGGGGCATAACTGAATGAGGTCTGGACCATGTAGTCCTAATCGAATGGGTTTAGGACCAGTCAGGCCTAACTAAATGAGTTTAGGAAGACACAGTCCTAATTGAACGAGTTTAGGATCAGTCAGGCCTAACTGAACGAGTTTAGGACCACAAAGTCCTAATTTAGCGAGTTTAGGACTAGTCAGGCCTAACGTTCAAGTGTTTAGGACCGGACTGGCCAAGGCTGGGCTCAGGTAAACGCGAGTGGGAGGTGAATCCCCAAACTGCGCCTCGTGGTTTAATCAGAAGCCAAGGGGCACCATCCTGCCGCGGCGACAGCGCCCAGCGCGGCTCCGGCTGCGGCTGCCGCGATACGGGGACACGGCGCCGCGGTCCCGCCGCCACAAACCACACGTTTTCCTGCTTTCCAGCAGATTTTGCTGCTCGGAGCCCTGCGGGTCAGAGACCCCGGCGCACAGAGCACCAGCTCCAGGCAACCCCGGGGCACAGAGCACCAGCTCCAGGGCAACCCCGGCGCACAGAGCACCAGCTCCAGGCAGGGAGGGAACCGGCGCCGGGATCGCCCCGCCGCGCTCTCACCGTCTCGTCGTCGGGGATGGGGATCTTGCTGTCGAAGTAGGTGGTGAAAGGCTCCTCGGCGTCGGGCGGCTGCAGCGGGTTCATGCTGCTGGAGACGGTGCTGAGCGCCCCGCCGGGCTCCCCCGCCGCCTCTTCTGCGCCAGAACGCGGGACATAAGGAACAAACGCAGGTGAGCAGCCCCGGCCTGCCCGGCCTTCGCTCCCGCTCACCGGGCGTGAAGAGCCGATTAAATGAAAATAATACACCCCGGTGTAAGCCCGGCCTAAGAGCCGCGCTGCCCTGCCCTGGGCGGTAGGCGCAGGGGAGTTCATCGAGATTAACTAAAGAAAAGCGGCCCTGAGGCCATAATGATTCACCAGGACGGGTCTGAGTGAAACCCGCGGCTGGTTCTGCACCAATTTGCACCGATTTCCCCCAAACCCGCACCGGAACACACAACCCGTGAGCAGTTCGGCTCGGGGTCGCGTCGCTGCCGCCGCGAAAGCGCGCGGTCCGGGCTCAGGACCCCCGGTCTCCCCTTTGGCAAAGGGTTTGCGTCCCGCGCTCACTCTCGCTCGCCCTACGCGGCATTTTGCTGCCGAGCGGCCGAGTCCCCGGTTGCCGAGCGCGGGGCCGCCGCGGCGCTTTATCCCGCTTCCCGGTTGCATGAGCGCTGCTCCTCCTCCTCCTCCCAAACCTCCCGCCGGACCGGTCTGCACCAAACCAGCTCGTTGGTCTCGTTAAACCAGCCCCGGGGCTGTAAATGGAGCCGCCGGGCGGGCGCTGGTGACAAGGGGGGCGTGAGGAGTCAGCGCGAGGGGCGGCCGTACCGCAGGGCGCCTTCGGGTCCGCGTCGGCGTTGCCCATGGTCGCAGCCTTCGGGGGCTGGTTCGGATCGGCCACGCTGCCTGCGAGACAGAAATCAAACAGGTAACGAGGGAGATTTAAAACAACGCCCCCCCGGCCCCAAAAGGGGCCTTTTGGACCCCAAATTTGTTAAAAGCTGTGGTTGTGGCAGCAGCGGGGACGGGCGAGCCCGCCGGCGTCTGCGGGACGGCGCCGCTTGCCAAACTCCGCAAGAAAGTGGAATTTCCTTGATGTGTATAAAGAGAATGACAAAGCATCCCACCCCTTCCAGGCACGGCCATTGCGCCATTGCGCCACCGCGCCCGGCACAGCGCCCGGCACAGCGCCCCGGGTCGCTTATGTAAACCTGCACAAGCTGCTTATGTAAACCAGCACAAGTTGCCCCTATGGACCAGCCCAAGTTGCCCCTACGGACCAGCCCACGTTGCCCCTATGGACCAGCCCACGTTGCCCCTACGGACCAGCCCACGTTGCTCCTATGGACCAGCTCACGTTGCTCCTATGGACCAGCTCACGTTGCTTCTATAAACCACCCCAAGTTGCTCCTACAGACCAGCCCAAGTTGCCCCTATGGACCACCCAAATTGCCCCTATGGACCAGCCCAAGTTGCCCCTATGGACCAGCCCAAGTTGCCCCTATGGACCAGCCCAGGTTACTCCTATAAACCACCCCAGGTTACTTCTATAAACCACCCCACGTTACTCCTGTGAACCATCTCAAATTGCTCCTATGAACCACCCCAAGTTGCTCCTACAGACCAGCCCACGTCGCTCCTGTGAACCACCCCACGTTGCTCCTATGGACCAGCCCAAGTTGCTCTTACGGACCACCCCACATTGCTCCTATGGACCAGCCCACGTTGCCCCTATGGACCAGCCCAAGTTGCTTCTATGGACCAGCCCACGTTGCTTTTACGGGCGCAACAGAATATTCAGTGTATTTTCACACCCACTCGCACAGAAAGGAGCCGGGACGGGGCTCTGCGTGAAGCTTTAAAAGGTCAAATTCCACCCCAAAAACCCCTCCCCAGCCCCTCAAGGACAAGCAAAGTCCCACCGGTATCTACCACTGGTTTGTAAAGCACTCAACCCCCCCCCCCCCCCCCCCCCCCCCG
This sequence comes from Nesoenas mayeri, assembly GCF_963082525.1. Lineage (NCBI taxonomy): Eukaryota > Metazoa > Chordata > Aves > Columbiformes > Columbidae > Nesoenas > Nesoenas mayeri. The sequence continues at coordinate 639,460 of NC_137558.1, read as the reverse complement.
AAACCCATTGTAGATTAACGAGTTTTCCTTCTAACGAGGCAAAATCCCCTCAGCGAAGCCCTATGACGAAAACGCAAGGCGGGAATTGATTTTTAGGCAAATTGACCCGATTTTTCAGCCTTTCCGAGACGACCCCCCCTGGTTCCAAAGCCCCGAAGGCGCTTTGGCGGCACCAAAGCAGCCCGAGGCCGGCGATTGTTCCTTATCTGCGCAAACACGCTCAAGGTCTCGACGTGTTGACTCTGGGGCAGACGGCGGGTGAACAAGGAGCAAACCAAACCCGGTACACCCAACTGAGTACACCAAACCGAATACACCCAACTGAGTACACCAAACCCGGTACACCAAACCCGGTACACCCAACTGAGTACACCAAACCGAATACACCCAACTGAGTACACCAAACCGAATACACCAAACCCGGTACACCAAACCCGGTACACCCAACTGAGTACACCAAACCCAGTACACCCAACTGAGTACACCAAACCCGATGATACACCAAACCCGATGATACACCAAACCGAATACACCAAACCGAATACACCAAACCCGATGATACACCAAACTGAGTAAACCAAACCCGTTACACCCAACTGAATACACCAAACCCGATACACCCAACTGAATACACCAAACCCGATACACCAAACCGCAGCTGAGTAAACCAGGAGTAAACCAAACCCAATACACCAAACCCAACACACCAAACTGCACTTGAGTAAATGAGGAGTAAACCAAACCCAATACACCAAACTGAATACACCAAACTGCACCTGAGTAAATGAGGAGTAAACCAAACTCAATACACCAAACCCAATAAACCAAACTGCACCTGAGTAAATGAGGAGTAAACCAAACCCAATACACCAAACCCAATACACCAAACCGCACCTGAGTAAACCAGGAGTAAACCAAACTGAACACACCAACCGGAGTTTTGTCCCAAGGCCGGCGCGGAGCTTTTAAAGTTCCGCACGCTCCTTAAAGCTCCTTTTTAAAGCGCTTGCGAGCAGCTAAAACGAAGCGATAAGGCGGCTGTTCCCTGTAATCAATGAGATTATAAATGTTATAAATGAAATAACGCCCCCCCGGGGAACGGCCCTTACCCGGCACACGGGGCGCCCGCTTCGTTAGCGAAGGGGATGTTGATGCTCGTTAGGGGCGCAAGCGCCGCGGTATCTCCGCAGACGGGCCGAGAGCGGCTCCTCTATCTGCGGCGGCAGCTGCGGGGGTGGGAAACGCCCCCCGGGTCCCCCCGCCCCCAAAACCGCTGCTGAGGCACCGGCCATGGGGTTTGGTGAGGTCACGGCTCCGGCGCCGCTCTTGGTGGTGACGGAAAACGCAGCGTGAAGTGACCACGTTGTCACCTCCGCAAATCCAAGCGACTCCTCCGCTAAAACCACGAGCGGGTTTAACGTTAGACCCGGATTAACCCCCCGGGGAGGAGGCGAAGGAGCCGAGCGCGGAGCATCACGAGGCGCGAACAGCGGAGACATTGAGCAGCGAAAACGGGGCGTTCTGGTCAGATCCCCAATGTGGGGCTCTTGTTTCCCGCCGCAAAGCCAAGGGGGGTTAAACCGGGGGGGTTAAACCAGGCAGAAAAAGCCGCAAAAGGCCCCGGGAGCGGTTCCGGCCATTGAAATGTCGGCGTTTGATGTTAACGCCGCGATGTTTAACCCTTTTGGGAGCGGCCGTGGGGCTGAGGCCTCGAACGCCCCCCCCGGGGTGCCAAACCGGGGTCCTGCACGGAAAGTCACCGAGCTGCCGAACGCCGGCGGTGGCACCGGCGCCTGTCGCCCGCCTGCTGCCTAAATAGGTTAAAGGAGCTCGTTACCCGCTAATTAAGCGCTGGTAGTGCCCGGCCTGCCCTGGGTGCAGCAGCTGCTGGGCGGGGGGGGAGGTGAACCCGCCCTTGCAAAACACGCAGAGCCCCAAAATTGGGGAAAAGCGACGGAAAATGGGCAAGAGGAGGGAGGTGGAGCAGGCGGGGGGTCCCCAGGGATGGAAGATGGGGGATCCCCCCCAGCACACCCGGGGGACACCCCCAGGGATCAAATGAGGGGGGATCCCCGGGGATCTGCTGAGGGGGTAACGCCCCCCAGCACATAGAAGGGACCCCCACCCGGATCAAACGAGGGGGATCCCCCCAGATAGCCAGGGATGCTCCCCCAGGGATCAAATGAGGGGGATCCCCCCCCGGCACACCCAGGGGATCCCCCAGGGATCAAATAAGGGGGAACCCCCCCAGCCATCAAATAAGGGGGATCCCCCAGCACACCCAGGGGACCCCCAGGGATCACTCAGGGGGGGGAACCCCGCAGGGATCACTTGGGGGAGGATCCCGCCCCCCCCGCACATTCAGGGGCCACCCCCAGGGACTGAACAAGGGGACCCCCCTGGCCCCCGCCCCTCGGGGTCACCCCAAGGGGGATCCCCCGCTCACCCCCCGCGGCTCCCAGCGCCGCCCCCAGCACGGCCCCCCCCGTGACGCCATTGGCGCGACAGGGACCGCGACGGGGGGGGAGGACAGTGGGGACAGCGACAAGGGGGGGGACAGCGGGGACAGGGGACAGCGACAAGGGGGGGACAGGGACAGCGACAAGGGGGGGACAGGGACAGCGACAAGGGGGGGACAGTGGGGCAGGGACAGGACAGGACACAGTGAGGGGCCACGGGGGGGACACCATGGGCCTCCCTGGTTTTCCCCCAGAAAAGAGCTTTTTCCCCTCCAAAACATTTGCGACCCCCGTCCCTCCGTTAAACACCCAAAAAACGTCAGCGTGCCGAGGCGCCCAAATCCTGCAGGAATTCACAGAAATCCAAGAAGTTCCAGCGCTGGGGGGAATTTCGGCACCAGGAGGGAAATGAACCCCAATCCCACAGCTGGAAACTGAGGCTTTTCCCCCAAACGTGGGTTTGGGGCGGATGGTGCCATAATTGAGGTTTTTCCCCCCAAACACGGGGGTTTTGGGGCAGGATGATAGTTCAATACTCGAGGTTTTTCCCCCCAAACATGGGGGTTTTGGGGCGGGATGATGGTTCAAATACTCACCAAGCTGGAAAAGGGAGGTTTTTCCCCCCAAACGTGGGGGGTTTGGGGTGGGATGATGGTGGAAATCAAGGTTTTTCCCCCGAAACACAGGGGTTTTGGGGTGGATGGTGCAATACTCACCCAGCTGGAGAACTGAGGTTTTTCCCCCAAACATGGGGGCTTTGGAGTGGATGGTTCGATACTCACCCAGCTAGAAAAGGGAGGTGTTTTTTCCCCCAAACGCGGGGGTTTTGGGGCACGATGATGGTTCGATAATTGAGGTTTTTCCCCCCAAACATGGGGGTTTTGGGGTGGGATGATGGTTCGATACTCACCGAGCTGGAAAAGGGAGGTTTTTTTCCCCCAAACGTGGGGGGTTTTGGGGCGGGATGGTGGTTCAATAATCGAGGTTTTTTCCCCAAACACGGGGGTTTTGGGGCAGGATGATAGTTCAATACTCGAGGTTTTTCTCCCAAATGCTGGGTTTTAGGGCAGGACATTGGTTTGATACTCACCGAGCTGGAAAAGGGAGGTTTTCCCCCAAACATGGGGGTTTTGGGGTGGGATGGTGGTTCGATAATCGAGGTTTCCCCCCAAACGCGGGGTTTTGGGGCGGGACGATGGTTCAATACTCACCGAGCTGGCAGCCGGCCGGGCCGCGGTTCAGGACGTACTTCTTGGGCATGGCGGCGGTTTCGGGAGCGGACGCCCCACGCGCTCCCTATTTATTTCCCACCGCGCCTCCTCCTCCCACGGCCCCCGCGTTCCAGCCAAAGTCTCCGCGGGCGCCCGCGGACTCGCCCCTTTGTGGTCCATTAAAGAGCCGCCGACCGAAGGCGCTGAGCTCACGGGGAGGCGGCGGCCGCGGGCCGGGGGCTCCTTATCGACGTATCGACACGGGAGCTCTAATTAAGCAGCGCGGGGGTAATTAGCGCTCGGCTCAGCCTGGACTCTGCTCCGCCACCGAGACACCCGGCGCAAAGCAGCGCTTCGGGGCGCCGGGCGCCGCGCTACGTGCGGGGCTGATAGCGCGGGGTCGATAGCGCGGGGTCGATGCGGGCGGCCCGGCCGGGGCTGCTTTGATCGCCCGCCGGTTTCGCCCGGTAAAGGGTCCCCGGGGCCGGTTCGCGATAAGCAGGAGCTGAGTGCGCACAACGGGACCCGCCGCGCGGGGGCGGCACCGCGGGCGACCCGCGACCCGCCCCGAGGACCCGCGTGGACCCGCGACCCGCCCCGACCAGCCCCGAGGCCCCGCGGCGGGACGGAGCGCCCGGTGGTGGCGGTTTCTGGGGACCGAAGGGGCCGCGGAGCGACGGGCGGGTCCCCGCTCGCGGCACCGGGAGCGCGGGAACACGCGTGACCCGCGCGGGGGCGGCTGCGCGACCGGCCGGGCGGGGCGGGGCGGGCGCGGAGCCGCCCAGGGACCGGCGGCCGGTTGGCGCGGGAGCCGCGCGGGGCTCGGGCGGTTTGTGCCCCCGCGGCGGGGACTCGAGGGGCCGGGGCCCAGCTCACCTCGCCGTGCGGCGGGAGCGCGGGAACGGCGCGGAACGGGCCGGGCCGCTGCCCCGGGGACCTCAGCCCGGCGCCGGGAGCGGGGGCGGCGGGGCCGCGCTCCGGGGGTCCGGAGGCCCCGGCCCAACCGCGGGCCCGAGGCGCCGGGAACGCGGCCGCTTCCCGCCCGCGGTCACATGACCGCCGTAGCCACGCCGCTTCAGCCAATCAGCGCTCAGCTCACCGCTCCGTTGCCCGCGTTCTCTCGCTGTCCCCGCCCCCTGGCCACCGCGATCACATGACCGCCGCCACAGCGCCTCAGCCAATGAGCGCGCAAATCTCTCCGTGTCCCCGCCTCTTTCCGCGTGGCTCCGCCCCCGGCCCCGCCCAACATGGCGCTGTCCAGGCTCGGCTGCCGCGGGCTCGTCTGGCGCCTCCGCCCCGCGCTGAGCGGCCCCCGGGGGCTCCCGAGGTGAGCGGGGCGGGGGGGGGCCCGGCAGCGCCCCCCGGCACCCGCCCGGACCCCAAACCAACACCGTGACCCCCCCCCGGCCCCCAAAACCAACTCCGTGACCCCCCCGAGAGCGGCCATGACCCTCCCAACCCCCCCCCAACACCCCCCGAAACCGGCCCCGACCCCCAAAATAAACACCGTGACCTCCCCCCCAACACCCCCCAAAACCGGCCCCGACCCCCCCCAGAATAAACACCGTGACCCCCGCCCCGACTCCCAAAATCAACACCGTGACCCCCCAGAGAGCGGCCGGGAGCCCCCAGGGCCCCGACCCCCCCGCACCGGGTGTGACCCCCCAAAAAACCACCGTGATCCCCCAAACATGAGCTGTGACCCCTCCCCCCGAGCCCCCATTGCCCCCACCCCCCAACACCCGCGCGGGAGCCCCCAGACACCCCCATCCCCCACCCCCAAAAACCTCCCCGTGACCCCCCGAAACAGCTGCCCCCCCAGCCCCCGTTACCATTGTCCCCCCCATATCCCCCCATTCCCCTCACGTCCCCCCATTTACCCCATGTCCCCCCATTTTCCCTCAGCCTCCCATTACCATTGTCCCTCCACATCCTCCCCATTCCCCCCCATGTCCCCTCAGCCCCCCCGTTACCATTGTCCCCCCCATCTCCCCCCCATGACCCCCAGCCCCCCCATTACCATTGTCCCTCCACATCCTCCCCATTCCCCCCCATGTCTCTCAGCCCCCCATTACCATTGTCCCCCCATCTCCCCCCCATTTTCCCCCCAGCCCCCCCATTACCATTGTCTCCCCACATCCCCCCTATTCCCCCCCCATGTCCCCCAGCCCCCCGTGACCATTGTGCCCCCATATTGCCCCATTCCCCTCACATCCCCCCATTTCCCCCATGTCCCCCTGTTTCCCCCCAGCCCCCCATTACCATAGTCCCCCCATCTCCCCCTACGTCCCCCCCATGACCCCCAGCCCCCCCATCTCCATGTCCCTCCCCTTGTCCCCACTCTGGGGTCACCACACCCATTGCCCCCCATTCCCCCTTCCCTTTTACCCCCCAAACCCTCCCTAACCGCGGGGGGGTCCCGCAGGCCCCCCCTCTGCTGCCTCTCCAGCCGGGGGGGCCCGGGGGCGCTGGTGGCCGCGGTGACGGCGGCGGCCAAGCGGGTGACGGGCGCCTACGAGCGGTTCCTGCGGCGCCGCTTCCCCCGCGCCTACGTCCTGCACCAAACCTTCGCCAGCGGTGAGACCGGGGGAGCCTCCCCACCCCCCCACCCCCCCACCCCCAAAACCCCGCATCGGGGGGGAGCTGAGGGGGTCGTGTCCGCAGGGGTGCGGGCGCTGGTCCTGGAGGTGAAGGAGATCCGGCAGATCCGGCAGAGGATGTCGCGGCAGCGCCTGAGCGCGGAGCAGCTGCCGTACCGGGACATGGAGCGGCTGCGGCAGGTGGGGGGGGGTTGGGGGGGGTGGGGGGGGTGTTTTGGGGGGATTTGCTGCGTTTCGGGGTGCGGCTGTTGACGCGTCCCCGCTTTCGGGCGCAGTTCCGCCGGGACCTGCTGAAGGTGCTGCCGGTGCTGGTTCTGGCCATCCCGCCCTTCGCCAACTTCCTCGTCCTCATCCTCATGTGAGGGGGGGGGAGGGGTCATGGGGGGTGCAGGGGCTGTGGGGGGCACAGGGGGGATGAGGGGCATGGAGGGTGTGGGGGGCATGGGGGACATGGGGGGCACAGGAGTGGGGGGGGGCATGGGGGGTGTGGGGGGTATGAGGGGTGCGGGGGGAGTGGGGGGTGTGGGGGGCATGGGGGGGGTGTGAGGGGTGTGAGGGATGCAGGAGTGCGTGGGGTGTGGGGGGCATGGGGGGTGTGGGAGGTGCAGGGGATTGGGGGGTGCGGGGGTCATGGGGGGGTGTGGGGGGTGCAGGGGGCGTGGGGACAGGGGGGCTGAGGGTGCGGGGGTGCAGGGGATTGGGGGGTGCAAGGGGTGTGGGAGGTGCAGGGGATTGGGTGTGGGGGTGCAGGGGGTGTGGGGGGTGCGGGGGCTCCTCAAAATCCCCCGTTTCACATCATTCTGTTCTAAGGGTTCCAAACACAGACGGGGTGTCCCCCCCTGCGCCAACGAGCCCCCGTCCCGCCGAGCCCGCGGCGCTTCAGCGCTGGCTTAAACCTGGGCCTGATCCCCAGACTAAACCCGCTCCGCCCCCGGGTTTTGTTCCTCCATCCCGGGTGCAGCGGCTCCATTTTGGGGGACGAGCCCCTTTGGGGCCGCGGGGATGGAGCCACGGGAAGGGCCGGGGGGGCGTTCGCTTCCCGGGGCTGCCGGAGTCACCCCGACTACGTTTCATTGTAGATTTGGGTGGAAATGGGGGATAATTGGGTGTGTTGGGCACCGGAGGAGCTTTGGGTGGAAATGTGGGGTTATTGGGTGCGCTGGGCGCTGAAGGAGCTTTGGGTGGAAATGCGGGGTTATTGGGTGCGCTGGGCGCTGGAGGAGCTTTGGGTGGAAATGCGGGGTTATTGGGTGCGCTGGGCGCTGGAGGAGCTTTGGGTGGAAATGCGGGGTTATTGGGTGCGCTGGGCGCTGGAGGAGCTTTGGGTGGAAATGCGGGGTTATTGGGTGCGCTGGGCCTGGCGCGGCGCCCGCGGGGCTCAGCACACCGGGATTTTGGGGCCGTAACTCTGCGGTTCTCGCGGGTGAGACCCCAACCCCCTCCCCCCAGGTACCTGTTCCCGCGGCAGCTGCTCATCCGGCACTTCTGGACGGCGCCGCAGCGCCGGCAGTTCCGGGAGCTGGAGGACGCGGCGCGCCGCGGCGCCTACGGGGCCGTGCTCGCCAACCTGGCGCTGGCGGCGCCGGCGCTGCCCGACACGCGCCTGCGGGAGCCCCTGCGCCTGCTCTGCACCCAGGTACCGCACAGCGGCACACCGGCACACCGGGGACATGGGGACACTGGCACACCGGGGACATGGGGACAGGGTCACCGGGGACACGGGGACATGGGGACACCGGGACACTGGGGACATGGGGACAGGGTCACCGGGGACATGGGGACACGGGGACACCGGCACACCGGGGACATGGGGACACTGGCACACCGGGACACTGGGGACAGGGTCACCGGGGACATGGGGACACCGGCACACCGGGACACTGGGGACATGGGGACAGGGTCACTGGGGACATGGGGACATGGGGACACCGGCACACCGGGACACTGGGGACATGGGGACAGGGTCACCGGGGACATGGGGACATGGGGACACCGGCACACCGGGGACATGGGGACAGGGTCACCGGGAACATGGGGACACCGGCACACCGGGACACTGGGGACATGGGTACAGGGTCACCGGGGACATGGGGACACCGGGGACATGGGGACAGGGTCACCGGGGACATGGGGACACGGGCACACCGGGACACTGGGAACATGGGGACAGGGTCACCGGGGACAGGGGGAGGGGGACATGGAGACACTGGGGACATGGGGACAGGGACACCGGGGACATGGGGACATGGGGACACCGGCACACCGGGGACATGGGGACAGGGTCACCGGGGACATGGGGACACCGGCACACCGGGACACCGGGGACATGGGGACAGGGTCACTGGGGACAGGGGGAGGGGGACATGGAGACACTAGGGACAGGGGGACAGGGACACCAGGGACACTGGAACATGGGGATGGGGACATGGGGACAGGAACACTGCGATACCAGGACACTGGGGACATGGGGACGGGGACATTGGGGACACCAGGGGCATGGGGACAGGGACACTGAGACATGGGGACACCAGGGACAGGGACACTGGGACACCAGAGACAATGGGGACATGGGGACACCAGGGACATGGAGACAGGGACACTGGTACCTGGGGATGGGGACATTGGGACACCAGGATACTGGGGACATGGGAGCAGGGCCACTGGGCCATGGGGACACTGGGGACACGTGGCCGTTGTCCCCCGTGCGTCGCGGTGACGGCGGCGGCGGCTCCGGCAGGTGCAGGGGGGGGCACAGCCGCGCGTGTCCCAGCTCTGGGACCTGCGGGGGGGCTTCTCGGGGCCGCCGCTGGCGCTGGAGACGCTGCGGGGGCCACACGCCGTGAGTGGGGCCCGGAAATGGGGGGGGCAGAAACGGGGGAGACCCAAACATGGGGGGGGGGGGCCAAAAACAGGAGTGGGGACCCAAAAATGGGGGGGACCCAAACATGGGGAACTGGGACCCAAACATGGGGGTGGACCCAAACGTGGTGGGGGGACCCAAAAACAGGGGCAGGGACCCAAAAAATGGAGTGGCGACCCAAAAATGGGGGGGGACTCAAATATGGGGGATTGGGACCCAAAAATGGGGGGGAACCCAAAAACGGGGAACTGGGATCCAAAAATGGGGGTGGGACCCAAACATAGGGGTGGGACCCAAAACTGGGGAGGACTCCAACGTGGGGTGTTGTGACCCAGAACTGGGGCTGTGGGCACAAACTGGGGGGGGCTGCCCCGAACTGGGAACCAGGGGGGAATTTGGGCCCGGGGGGGCAGACGGGGGGCTTGGGGTCCGTGACCCCACGGTGACCCCGTGGTGACCGCATGTCCCCCCATGTCCTCCCGTGTCCCCATGTCTCTGTGTCCCCCGTGTCTCTGTGTTCCCCCGTGTCCCGTGTTCCCATGTCTCTGTGTTCCCATGTCCCTGTGTCCCCATGTCCCTGTGTCTCCCGTGTCCCCCCTGTCCCCCCGTCTCTGTGTCCCCCCATGTCCCGTGTCCCTGTGTCCCCCGTGTCCCCGTGTCCCCGTGTCCCGTGTCGCGTGTCCCGCGGCAGCGGGCGCTGAGCCGGGCGCTGCTCCTGACGCCGCTGCTGCCGCTGCCGCTGCTGCGGCGCCGCCTGCGCAGCCACGTCCTGGAGCTGCGGGCGCTGGACCAGGCGCTGCTGCGGCTCGGCCTGGAGCAGCTGCACCCGCACGAGCTGCGCGCGGTGAGCGACCCACGGCCGCCCCACGGCCGCCCCACGGCTGACCCATGGCCCCTGCCAGCCCCACGGCCGCCCCACAGCCCTGCCAGCCCCACGGCCAACCCATGGCTGCCCATGGCTGCCCCATAGCCCCTGCCAGCTCCAAAGCCCCACAACTGCCCCACGGCCAACCCACAGCCCCTGCCAGCCCCACAGCTCCCCCAGGGCTGCCCCACAGCTTCCCCATGCCAGCCCCACACCCCAGCCAGCCCCACAGCTGTCCCACGGCCACCCCACAGCCCTGCCAGCCCCAAAGCCCCACAAGTGCCCCATGGCCGCCCCATGGCCTTTGCCAGCCCCACAACTGCCCCATGGCTGCCCCACAGCCCCTGCCAGCCCCACAGCACCCGCCTCTCACCGCGTCCCCGCGTTTTCACCGTTTCCACTGCTTTTCTCTCCGTTTCCCGCAGGCCTGTTACCTGCGGGGGCTGAACCCCGCGCGCCTGGAGCCGCCCGAGTGCCGCGCGTGGCTGCAGCGCTGGCTGCGCCTCTCGGGGCAGCTCGCAGGTGACACGGGGACACGGGGACACCGGGGACATGGGGGACACGGGGACACATGGGGACACCGGAGACACGGGGACACCAGGGACATGCGCGGCCGGGGCTTTGGGGTCCCCCGGCTCATCCCAGTTGGGTTTTGGGGTCCCCACCCACTCACCTGGGTTGGGTTTTGGAGTCCCCCTCACTCACCCCAGGCGGGTTTTGGGGTCCCCCCTTGCTCACCCTGGGCAGGTCTTGGGGTTCCCCCCGCTCCCCTCAGGTGGGTTTTGGGGTCCCTCTCCACTCACATTTTGGGGTCCTCCCGCGCTCACCCTGGGTGGGTTTTAGGGTCCCCCTCACTCACCTCAGGCGGGTTTTGGGGTCCCCCCCCCGCTCACCCCGGGGGAGTTTTGGGGTCCCCCTCACTCACCCCGGGCGGGTTTTGGGGTCCCCCCCCCTCACCCCGGGCAGGTTTTGGGTTCCCCCTCACTCATCTTGGGCGGGTTTTGGGTTCCCCCTCCTCACCCCGGGCGGGTTTTGGGGTCCCCCTCACTCACCGCGGTCACTGTTCCGCAGCCTCGGAGGCGTCTCTGCTGGCGCACAGCGCGGTGCTGCTGGCGCTCAACCACCAACGCGCCTGACGCCCCAATTCTGCCCCAAAACCGGCGTTCTGGGGCCGCGGAAGCGCCGGAGGGACCCGCGGTGACTCCCGGCGCCATCCTGGGCCCACCCGGATCATCCGTGTTTGGTGACACCGGATCATCTGTGTTTGGTGATGCTGGATCATTGTGTTCGGTGACGCCGGATCATCTGTGTTTGGTGATGCCGGATCATCGTGTTCGGTGACGCCGGATCATCCGTGTTCGGTGACGCCGAGTCGCGTCGCCGGGGACGCGCGGCCCCGTGGGCTCCGTGGCGCTGCCGGGACTGGGGGGTTCGTGGCACCGCTTCGCTGAGTTTGGTAGAGAAAAACTGCACTGAAAACCGGAGAAAAGACCCAAAAATCCCCCCGCGGCGTCCCCGGGGGGGTCCGGGGGGGTCCAGGCGCTTCAGCCGCGGCGGAAACGGCACCAAAATGGGGTGAAAACCGTCAAAACGCGGCTGGTGAGTGAACTGTTGGCATCATCGAGGCAAAAACCTGCAGAATGGCTTTTTTCAGCGTTTTTCGGGGTGAAACGCGGCACCGTCGCCAGGATCGGGCCCCCCCCCCCCGCACTGCGACTCCCCGGGGGGGCAGAGCCTTGAAAACGCGACTCCCCGCGCAACTTTGAGCGGTTCTTTTATTTTTACACTTAAATATTTCTCTTTAAATACAGCGAGATCACGGGGGGGGGAACAGAAAGGGCCGGGGGGGGCAAGAAAGACACGGGGAGCAGCTTTGGATTCACACAGAAAACGGGAAATAAACGTTAAAAAAGCCACTTTAGTGTGAGCCGGGGGGGCGGGGGGGGCGGGGGGGGGGGGGGGGCGACATGAGCAGCAGGTCTGTTAAACCCCCCCCACCCCGTTAATTAATAATTAGAAGAGAAGGCGGAAACCTCATCACACCACAAACAATAAACCCCACCCGGATTGTATTTGGATTTACTCCGGGGGGGGCCACGGAGCCTCTGAGCTGCCTAATTAAGTGAGTAATTAGTGGCCTAATGAGCCGCCTCCCGGCCGTGGGCTGGGGGGGCCACGGAAACCCCAAAAATAGGGGAAAAAATCAAGGTTTTGATCCATTCGAGCGGCGCCAGGAGCTGGTTGACCCCCCCCCAGCAAATGGGGCAACGCGTGTCCCCCCCCATAGGGCCAGCGCGGTGAAGCTACAAGGGATAAGGCTTAATTAACTAATTCCTCCCTCATTTAGCCCTTGTGGCCCCCAGGGATGGGGGGGGTGATGTGGCCCCCCAGGGCTGGAACCGGCCCCCCCGGGGGGACAATGTAGGGGGGGGGTCGGGGGGGAGTTTAAGGCTGCGCTGGAGCCGCAAAAAGGGATTTAAACGCTTTGGGGTTGGGGGGGAGCACGAGAGCCCGAAATCCCAACAACCCCCCCAAAGTAAAAGCGCTGAAGCACCTGGTCCGGGGGGGGGTTCCCCAAAGCCCCTCGGGAGCAGCGACCCCCCCGCGGGCCCAGGGGCAGCCAACGGGGCGACCCGGCGCCTTCCACCCCAAAACGCGGGTCCTGGGGGGGCACTCTGGGCCGGGTCCCGGGGGGGGTCTCTGTGCTGCCCCCCCCGTTGGGACGCGGCCTCGTAAACATTCACCAACGGAAAATTGAGAGGAAAACGTGTTCTTTTCATTAAAAACACAACGAGGACAGAGGGGCCCGGCGGGGGGGGGGGGGCGGGGGGGCGGCCGCAAAACCTCTGCGAACGCAGCCCCCCCCCCCTTAAATAACCCCATGTGATTAATTAAATAACCCCCGCGATTAAATACCACCCCCCTGTGATTAAATACCCCCCCGCGGCCGCCCCCCCGGTCTGTAAAATATTCTCTGGTCAATAAATAACGGAGCGTGGGGGGGCCGCGGGCGGCTCAGGGCGCGGGGGGGGGCCGCGCCGGGGGGGGCGCTCGGGGCCGTCTCTCCCTTGGTCCCAGCGGGGTCCTGCTCCCCCAGGGGGGAGGAGGAGGCGGGGGGGGGGCGGGGGGGGCTCCGCGGCGCCGCCGTCGCCCTTGGCCCCCACCGGGTAGTAAAGCAGCGACGCAGCGTCCGAGAAGGGCCGGTCGCCCTCGGCGAAGCACAGGACGGAGGATCCGGGGGGGAACGGCGCCTGGATGAGGATGGGGGCGGCCAGCGGCGGGCACAGCCCCCCCGGCGCCTCCTCCACGATGCAAACGCCCAGGTCGGCGGCGCCGGGAGCGTCGCCCGAGTCTTCCTCGGCCTTCAGCCTCTCCAGCTCCTCGGCGCTCTGCAGGTGCAGCACGGCCGACTCGTTCTCCGCCATGAACTCCTGGAAGTCCTGGGTCTCGGGGGCCGGCGGCACCGGCCACTCGGCGGCGGAGCCGTGGGCGCCGGCGTCGGGCTCCTCGCCGGGCGCGCGCCCGCCCTGCCGCTTGTTCTCCAGCTCCAGCTTCATGATGGTGTGGAGGTAATGAGTCCGCACGCGGAGCGGGTTGAACTCGATGCGGCCGGACATGTTGCCGCAGCCGTCGCGGGAGCAGCCGCAGGGGAAGGACATGCGGTCGACCTGCAGAGGGTGGGGACAGCGGTGACGGTGGGGACAGCGGGGACAGATGGGACAGTGGCACGGGGGCGGGTGCCAACCGTGGAATCGGTTTGGGTGGAAAACCCCCCAGGATCATCGAGTCCAACCACAACCCAACGGTGGCGCTGAAATGTCCCCCAGACCCTCGTCTGTTTCCCCCAGGGACGGTGACCCCAGCCCTGCCCTGGGCAGCCCATTCAATGCCCTTTGGGGCAGAAATCACCCCAAATTTCCCCCCCAGCCCCGTTCCCCACTCTGAACGCGGTTTGGTGACAGTCGGGTTGCGGTTGGATTCGATCTTGTGCGGCTTTTCCACCCAAAACGATCCCGCGATTCTAATTTATAACCCAGTCCCACCCGTGGCATCTGCCCCACGTGCAACCCTCGCCCGGCTCTCCTAACCCTCGCCTGGCTCTCCCTCCTAAGCCTCACTTGGCTCTCCTAAGCCTCACCCGGCTCTCCTAAGCCTCACCCGGCTCTCGCTCCTAAGCCTCACCTGGCTCTTGCTCCTAAGCCTCACCTGGCTCTTGCTCCTAAGCCTCACCCGGCTCTCTCTCCTAAGCCTCACTTGGCTCTCCTAAGCCTCACCCGGCTCCCTCTCCTAAGCCTCACCCGGCTCTCCCAAGCCTCGCCCGGCTCACTCTCCTAAGCCTCGCCCGGCTCCCTCTCCTAAGCCTCACCTGGCACTTGATCCCGGCCTGGCTGCAGGCGCAGGACTCGGGGTCGCAGTAGAGGCGGCAGTCGCAGCCGCACTCCTCGCGCGAGAGCCGGATGGCGCGCAGCTCCTGCTTCTCCTCGGCGTCGATGCGGTGCACGCCCGAGGCGCGCAGCAGCGCCCGGCGCCGCTTGGTGGGCAGCGGCTGCAGGAAGAAGTAGTCGTCCACCTCCACGTTCTCCACGTCGATGTCGTCGTCCGACACGTCCTCCAGCGTCAGCCCCTCCGCCTCCTCCGACTCCACCGTCCCGTTCTTGGTGAGCTGCGGGGCGTCGCGCGGCGTCAGGGGCGTCCGTCCGTCCGTCCGTCCGTCCGCCCCACCGACCCCCCAGAGCCTCCCGCTGACCCCCCCCGTGCGGTCCCGCCCGCCAGCGCGGGGGTCACAGAGTTTAGAGACAGAAATGGGGAGAAACCCGAAATAACAAACCCCCAGCATCACCCCATTTCTCCAGCGTTACCTCAATTTCCCCACCATCACCTCAATTTCCCCACCATCACCCCTCTTTCCCCCATATCACCCTATTTCCCCATATTGCCCCAATTCCCCCCACATCACATCACCTCACTCCCCCACATCACCCCAGTTCCCCCAGTATCACCCCATTTTCCCCCCATCACCTGAGTTACCCTACATCACCCCTATTTGTGTGGAGTCACCCCAATCCCCCACATCACCCCAATCCCCTACATCACCCACATCACCCTATTTGTCCAGAATCACCCCATTCCCCCATATCGCCCCTATTTGTCCAGAATCACCCCATCTCCTCCACATCACCCCATTCCCCCACATCACCCCTATTTGTCTGGAGTCACCCCATTCCCCCATTGCCCCACTCCCCCCCACCGCCCACCTTCATCTTCTTGGCGTGCAGCTTCTCCTGGCGCAGGTGCTGGCGCAGGATCTGGCGGTGGTTGACCTGCTGCTCCTGCGCGAACTCGCCCAGCGTGTAGCGCCGCACGGCGTCGTGGCGCGGCGCCATGCCCAGCGAGCTGCCGCCCTGGCTGGGCACGCTGGTGAAGCCCTGCCGCCGCGCAAAGTAGTACACCGTCACCTGGTCGAAGCGCACGCTCTTGCGCCGCCGCGGCTTCTGCCGCCGCAGGATGGACGGGGCTGCACGCAGAGAGAACACGTTCATATAGGGACAATAGATTGATATATAGAGATAACAGATCGATATACACAGATAACACAGCAATATAGAGAGAATAGACTGATATAGAGAGATAACACATTGATATATAGAGATAACACATCGATATAGAGAGAATAGATCAATATAGAGAGAATAGATTGATATAGAGAGATAACACATTGATATAGAGAGAATAGATCGATATTGAGAGATAACACATTGATATAGAGAGAATAAATCGATATAGAGAGATAACACATTGACATAGAGAGAATAGATCGATATAGAGAGATAACACATTGATATAGAGAGAATAGATCGATATAGAGAGATAACACATTGAGAGAATAGATTGATATAGAGAGAATAAATCGATATAGAGATAACACATTGATATAGAGAGAACAATTGATATATAGAGATAACACATTGATACAGAGAGAACAATTGATATATAGAGATAACACATTGATATAGAGAGAATAGATTGATAGAGATGATAGACTGATATACAGTGTTAACATATTGATAGCAATGATATATCGACATTTGGAGTTAAGATACTGATAGCAATAATATATTGACATATAGAGTTAACATATTGATAGAGGTAATATATTGATATTTAGAGATAACGTATCAATAGAGATATTATATTGATATATAGAAATACATTGCTAGAGACAATATATTGATATGTAGAGATAATATATTGATACATAGAGATAATATACTGATATATCTATATATCAATATATTGTGTCTATAAGATATTGATATGTAGACATAAGATTGCTATGTAGAGCTAAGCTATTGCTATGTAGAGCTAGAGTGGGATTTGCTGTGTTACACGAATGTGCTGCTGGGACTGGGAGTGAGGTCATTCGCTCCTTGTCCCCACATGTCCCCAGTGTCCCCAGAACTGTCCCCAAATTCCCCCCACGTCCCCCATGTGTCCCCATGTCCCCTGGCTCACGCGTGCGGGCGCTGGCGGGGGTGACGCTGTCGCAGCTGTCCCCACCATCTCCATGTGTCCCCACCATCCCCAGTGTCCCCATGTCCCCACTGTCCCCCCACGTCCCCACCATCCCCAGTGTCCCCGTGTCCCCCCCCACGTCCCGTGTCCCCCGGCTCACGCGTGCGGGCGCTGGCGGGGGTGACGCTGTCGCAGCTGTCCCCGCTGTCGCTGCTGGAGATCTCGTCGTCCGAGCGGGGACCCGGGGACCCCACGTCCCCCTCCTCGAATTTCCTCTTGGCGCCGCCGGGCGCGGCCATCGGCTCCGCATGGGGGGGCCGGGGGCACCTGCGGCCACCGGACGTGATGGGACCGACCCCCGCACCCCAAACCAGCCCTGAACCCCCCAAATCAGCCCTGACCCCCCGCCCCGGGACCCCAAACCAGCCCTGACACCCAGACCCCAAACCAGCCCTGACCCCCCAAACCAGCCCTGACCCCCCCTGGGACCCCAAACCAGCCCTGACCCCCCCCGGGACCCCAAACCAGCCCTGACCCCCCAAACCAGCCCTGACCCCCCCCAGGGACCCCAAACCAGCCCTGACCCCCCCCGGGACCCCAAACCAGCCCTGACCCCCCAAACCAGCCCTGACCCCTCAAACCAGCCCTGACCCCCCCCGGGACCCCAAACCAGCCCTGACCCCCCAAACCAACCCTGACCCCCAAACGGGCTCTGATCCCCCACAGGGACCCCAAACCAGCCCTGACACCCTAAACAAGCCCTGACCCCCCCTGGGACCCCAAACCAGCCCTGACATCCCCAAAACGGGCTCTGACTCCCCCCAGGGACCCCAAACCAGCCCTGACCCCCCAAACCAGCTCTGACCCCCCCCAGGGACCCCAAACTCGCTGATAAACTGAAAATCAATTTCTTCCCCCCCCCAATAAACTTAAAATCAGCTTTTTTACCCCCCTGATCAAAATTCATCTTTTCCCTCCCCCAATAAACGTGTAATCAGCTTTTTTACCCCCTCAATAAACTTGAAACCAGCGCTTTTGCTCCCCGATAAACTTAAATCCATCTTTTTCCACCCATAGGGAGGGAATGATGAACAAAACAGGGTCTGCTGGGAGTTCCCATCGCTGTCCAAAGCAAAAACCCCCAGAACGCCCCAAAACACCCCAAACCCCCGGGTTTAGGCTCAGCTTTGCGTTCTCCAGGCTCCCCCCCGTTCCCACGGCAACGCAACAACCGCCTTCGGAAAATGGGAGAAAAAAGAGCATTTGGGGCCCCGCGGGTTCGGGGACGAGCCGGGAAACGGGGCAGGACGCGCCAGGACCCCCTTGGCTCCCCAAAATGGGCCGTTTGGGGGGCGACGAGCGGGAACGGGACGCAAAATCCGGGCATAAAATCCGTGTATTGATGGAGGGAGAGCCCCCGGGTCGCTATCGGGGGTTGAAGGCGAGATCGGGATAAAACCAGGATTAAGAATTGGGCGCAAAAGCCGTTTTCCCCCTGTTTGGCGTCTCCCGGGCGGTGGCGGTGAGTTCCGCAGGAAAACGGCCCGTTTCTGGGGGAAATCCACCCAAAATGGGGCTTCTCGGCACTCCCGGCTCCCTTCTGCCCCCTTCGTTAAGTAATTAATTAACGGCGGGTCTGACGGTGACTCAGCTGCGGCCTCGCGGGTTTGGGGTCAAACGGGATCAAGTGGGGAAAAGAGATAAAAATGGGATCAAATTGGGATCAAATGGGGGAAAAATGGGGTAAAATAGGAACCAATGGGATTAAACCCACTGGTGCTGCCCCTGGGTTGTTCCCCCACCAATGACTGGGAAAACGGGTGGGAAAATGTTAATTTCCCATTCGATAATTACAGCGGAATTTAACGAGGATCCGGGAAAAGCGGCCGGACCCAGGGGCAGAAATTGGGGGAGAATCGGGAATCCAGGAGCCAAAAAGCGGCACCAATTCGTCTCCGGCGCGGTGGGGCCGGTGGGGCCGGCTCCATGGCCGCCCCAAGGGTCGGGGGCTTCACACGTTACTAATTAGCCGCAAATTAATTACAAACTGGGTCTCGAGGGGCAGCGGGTTCCCCGGGTGCTGCGCCCAGTTGCTCCCAGTCCAGACTGGGACGGACCTGTCCCCCCAGCACCTCCGTTTTTAGGCCAAATGGCAGAAGATTTGGGTCCACGTGGCCGCTAACGAACGTGGTTAATTAATAAATCTGGGGTACGGGTCCCCTGGCCGGCGCTGGAGCCTCCGCTCGCGCAAACCACCAAAGTGACGGGTCTGGGGTGGCGCCAACCCCAAATCTCTGCCCCTAATTGTCCCCTGGAGCCGCTCAAGCTCCCGGGGGGGCAAGGGGGTCCCAAAACAGCCAAGTGGGAGCAGAACTGGGGCGGAGGGGGGTCCAGAGACCCTGGAGGGGGGTCCAGAGACCCTGAGGGGAGGCCAGAGGAGACCTGGAACATGAGGGAGACCTGGAAGATGAGGAAGATGACCCTGAGGGTGAGGAAGATCCTAAAAGGGAGACCAAAGGAGACTGTGAAGACGAGACCAAGGGGAACCCGAAGGTGAAGCCAAAGGAGACCTGAAGGTGAGGAAGACCTTGAAGATGAGGCCAAAGGAGACCTGGAAAATGAGGAAGACCTTGAAGATGAAGGCCAAGGGAGACGCCAGGGATGAGGGAGACGCCGAGGATGAGGGAGACGCCGAGGATGAGGGAGACCGCGGCGCTGAAGGCCGAGGGCAGGACCCATGGCCGCGGTTCTGCTCCCGTTCCTCCCGAGGGCCGAACCCCCACACCTGGAGCTGCTTGTCCCCGGTGACCCCGGGCAGGGGACGCGTGTCCCGGCGTCCCGGCCTCTGGCCCCCCAGCCCCTATACGTCCCCCGAGAACGGCAGCAGCTATAAGGGCACCCCAGGTCCTGCACAGCCCACCCGGTACAGGGCGGCCCCACACACCCCGTGGGCCCCCAAAACAGGCAGCAGCTGCAAAGCCCCCCCTGCATCATCCACAGGGCTCGAGCTGGAAAGACCCCTCATCCCCTACAGACCTCCAGCTGTAAGGGTGCCCTATACCTGCCATAGGTGCCCCCCAAGACAGAAAAGGGCCCACAGCCCCCACAGGCCCCTTCAGCTGGAAAAGGCCCCCCCATCCTCCATAGGCTCTGCATCCCCTATAGGCTCCCCAGCTAGAAAATGCCTCCACATCCCCTACAGGGCCCTACATCCTCTATGTGTCCCCCTAGATGAAAAAGGCCCCCCCATCCTCCATAGGCTCTGCATCCTCTATAGGCTCCCCAGCTAGAAAATGTCTCCACGTCCCCTACAGGGCCTTACATCCTCTATACATCTATACGTCCCCTCACATGAAAAAGGCCCCCACATCCTCTATAGGCCCTGCATTGCCTATACGTCCCCCCAGCTGTAAGACGCCCATCCACTATAGGCTCCCCAGCTAGAAAAGGCCTCCACGTCACCTATAGACTCCTACATCCTTTATATGACCCCCAGCTGTAAGGCTCCTAAATCCTCTATAAGGCCCCCAGCCAGAAAACCCCTCCACATCCCCTATAGCATCCAAATCCTCTATATGTCCCCCCAAATGAAAAGGGCCCCCACATCTCCCATAGGCCCTGCATCCCCTACAGGCTTCTCCAGGTGGAAAAGGCCCCTAAATGCTCTATATGCTCCCCAGCTGGAAAAGGCCCTCACATCCTTTACGTGACCCCCACATCCCCTATAGGCCCCCACATCCTTTACGTGACCCCCAGCTAAAGGCTCCCCACATCCCCTGAAGGCCCCTGCATCCTCTCCACCGCCGTTCAGCTGGAAAGGCCCCCCCATCCCCTCCAGCCCCCCAGCCCCTGTAGGCCCCGCGCCCTCCACAGCCCCCCCATCCCCTCCAGCCCCCCAGGCAGAGGCCGCTCCCCCTCCAGCCCCCCCCGGGCGCCCCCAGCCGGCCGGGCCGGGGGCGGGGCAGCAGGGGGACCCCCCCGTGACCCCCTGGTGTCCCCCCCACTCACCGGGTCCCCCGGGCGGGGCGGGGCCGGGAGCGCTGGGGCAGGACCCGACCCGCCCCCCGCCCGCTCGCCGACAACAATGGGGCCGCCGGCGCTGCGCCGCCCCTTTTATACCCCGCGTCACGTGACGCCGCCACGCCCCTCCTCCTTCCGCCGCCTCCGCCCGCGCCGCGGGGCACGCTGGGAAAGCGAGTCCGGCCGCGGCGGGGCGCGGGGCACGCTGGGAAATGTAGTGCGGGAAGGGCGGGGGGGGCGCTAAACCGGGTCTACGGGTCGTTAAGCGCGGCCAAAGCTCCGGGGTCGGGGGCTTCACCCCCCAGCGCCGGGGGAGGGGCTGAAGGGACAAGCAGAGCACCTCAGCCCCACCTCGGGGCGCTCCAGGCCCCGGTTCGGGGCGGCGGGCAGTCCAGACGGGAGGTGGCGCGGCCGGGAGCGGCACCGGGACAGGGCGCCTTGTTTGAGACAACGGCCCAGCTGCACGGGGGGGGCAGCTCAGCAGGGGGGGGCAGCTCAGCACGGGGGGGCAGCTCAGCACGGAGGGGCAGCTCAGCACAGGGGGGGGGCAGCTCAGCACGGGGGGGGCAGCTCAGCACGGGGGGGCAGCTCAGCACGGGGGGGGGGCAGCTCAGCACGGGGGGGGGCAGCTCAGCGGGGGGGGCAGCTCAGCACGGGGGGGAGCAGCTCAGCACGGGGGGGGCAGCGCAGCACGGGGGGGCAGCTCAGCATGGGGGGGCAGCTCAGCATGGGGGGGCAGCTCAGCACGGGGGGGGCAGCGCAGCACGGGGGGGGGGGCAGCTCAGCACGGAGGGGGGCAGCTCAGCACGGGGGGGGCAGCGCAGCACGGGGGGGCAGCTCAGCATGGGGGGGCAGCTCAGCACGGGGGGGGCAGCGCAGCACGGGGGGGGGGGCAGCTCAACACGGGGGGGGCAGCTCAGCACTTGGGGGGCTCCACAGCCCAGGCTCAGCCCCCGGCAAAGGGGACCAGCCCCCCAAACGCAGCGAAGCGGCGGGTGCGACCCCTGGGCGCTGCCCCCGCCGCCGAGATCCCGGTTGTAACGGACGAACAGGGCGAGTTACGGGATTCCGAACTCCCCGGGAGCCACCCGGGGCTCCTCCTCCTCCTCCGCGGCCGCCGCGCACGGCACGGACCGAATTCTCCTCGTCCAACGGATCGAACGTCACCCGGCGACATCCAGACCAAGATTTTACTGCGCCCGCGGCGCTCCCGCGCGCGTCCGTCGCCTCCTCGGGCACCGCAGGCAAAACCGCCACTAAAACACGCGTTTTCTCCCCTAAAACATGCAGAAGAGGCCCACGGCCCGCGGCGGGGAGCTGCTTCCGCATCCGGCTGCGCTCCACGGTGCGCTCCAGCCTTACAGTTAATCCGGGTTTAAAGCCCCGGTGACCTCGCGCTGACGACGCCACAGACACCCCCGTTTTGGGGTGGGCAGGAGAAAACGAAGCCGCCGTCCGTGTTCCTCCCAGCAAAACCGCGACGTGCCTCCGGAAAGCGCCTCCCGCGCGGCTCAGGCGCCTTCGGGTCCCGCTCAGCTTTGATTGCTCAGCCCACCGCGCCCGGGACCGTTTAATTCACGTCTTCTCGTGTTCTGTGAGCGCGACAGGAGCCTCTCGCCACAGCGCAGCGTTTGCCGCAGGAAAATCCCTCGCACAGGTTTTAGGTCCCAAATTCCTACCCAGAGCGCGACCCGGGAACTTGAGCCTCGGAGATGCGGCCATTGAGCAGCTCGTTACCGCGGAGGGTCGTTCAGGCGCCGTCGGAGCAGGGAGATCCCCCCTGAGAAAATGAGAGTCAGCGAGGGCTCGGGGTCTTTCCAGGGGATCCCAGGGGTTCGGGGTCTCCGCTGGCGTCCTGGCGCGGGACGCGAAGGCTGTTTGTGCGCGGCGAGAGGCGGGCGGCCGCTCCTCTTCCCGTTCTGCCCTATTTCAGGATGATGTGGTAACTGTCACCGGTTTCGGCTGCAAAAGGAGGAAAACTCGTGAGGCAGCGGCGAAGGAAGCGGCCGGAGGGGAATGGGGGACGCAGCCCGCGCGGTCACGCACCTTTCATGGTGTCCAGAACGAAGCAGGACTCGTCCTGGAAGTTCTGGATCATCTGGAAGGGTCACAAAAGGCCGGGTTTGAGCGCGAGGCGGCTCGCGGCCCCGGGAAGCTCCGTGTGCGGGACTGAAGGGGCCGGGAGCCGCTCGGAGAGGGGAAAAGGCACCAGCAGTGAGTGTTTATTCCTCCCTCCCGCGCTCAACGTCCAACCCAGCGACAGGAGAGAGAAACCATGGAATAGTGGAACCATTTTGGTCGGAGAGACCCTCGAGATCACCGAGTCCACCCGTTCACCCACCCCTGGCGCTAAGATGTCCCCAAGAACCCCGTCTGTTCCCCCCCAGGGACGGTGACCCCAGCCCTGCCCTGGGCAGCCTGTTCAACGCCCTTTGGGGCAGAAATCACCTCAAATTTGCCCCCTCAGCCTCCCCGGGTGCAACTCGAGGCCGTTTCTGTTCCACAAGGTGTTTCCCACCATCACCCCAGTTTGTCCAAAATCACCTTAATTTCATAGACTCCCAATTTTGGTGGGAACAGACCCTCAGGATCACGGGTCCACCAGAGCCCAACTCCAGCACTAAACCACATCCCTAAACCTCGCCTAAATGTCTTTTAAACCCAGGGATGGCGACTCCAGAACCGCCCTGGGCAACCACCTTCGGGCTCCCCTGGTGCAACTCGAGGCCGTTTCCTCTCATCACTTGTTCCTTGGGAGCAGAGCCCGACCCCCCCGGCTCCAACCTCCTTTTGGGCAGTTCCAGAGTGAGAAGCTCTCCCCCCAACCCCTGTTGTGCAGGATGAATCCCCAGTTTGGGGCCGGCACCTCGTCGCTGATGAGCACGTGGATGCCGGTGGGTCCCTGCTTGTAGATCTGGCTGATCTGCTGGGAGGAGATGCTGAAGAGCTGCGCCAGCTTCTCCGTCAGCTCCAGCGCCGTCAGCTCCTCCAGGTAGATCGCGTGGTACACTGCGCCGAGACGAAACGCTCATTAATTAATTAACACTGACGCCCAGCGTGGCCGCGGAGACGCTTCGGCGGGTGGAGCGTCACCAGGAGGCTGCTCTGCCCGACGCCGTCCTGGCGCCCCCCCAGATACCAAAAAACGTGCTGGTGACCGCGTCCCCGTCCTCGTGTTTCTGCTGCAGGTCCCGCAGCTGCTGCGACTCCTGGCACACGTAGATGGTCAGTCTGGGCCGCACCATCCTGCGCAGAGAGCGGCCAGTGAGGGAAAGACGGACGGACAAACTCATCTCGGAACAAAACCCGCTCCTGCTCCTCCAGGGAAGGCGCAGGGACACGTTCCCTTCAGAGGGGCCACCCCGGCGGGAGGCGGCTCCGGGCACTGAGGAAACAAGTCCGGGATCAGCAAGACCTTGTGGCTGGATTCTCTGACACCCAAAGAGTAAAACCACTCCTAATCCTCCTCTCCCACAGGGATTTCCTTCCCCAGATCCTCCCCGGAGCCATTACCCTGCCAGCTACGCCACCAAATTGACCGGAAGAGGTTCAAGGTGAACAAAACTCTACTAATTCCCTCTAAGAGCGAAAGCCAAGCGAACCGGCCCAACCAAACCCAATTTACCACCCTCCGCGAGCGGCTTCTCAGCTGGTGACGTACCGGCCCTTGAGCGCGTTGAAGAGCCGGATGCCGTCGGCGGGGCCGCAGATCTGGATCACGTCCTCCCTGGTCAGCTTCAGCAGATCCGCACCTGCAGGCGAGAGGAGCCGGTGTCACCAATTCCAGCCCAAAGCGGTCGCAACGGCGCGATTCCCAAACCGCTCCTGCCCACAACCTCCCCCCGAGTGCTTTTCCAGGCGGATTTCGCAGGAGCGTGTTTTGGGACAATCCGGCGCCCCGCGCTGCTGTTTGCAGCTGGTGACCCCGCAGAACGGAGCCGCATCACAGGAAACGGGGGGGAAATCACGTTTCTTTACACACCATCTTTCCCCCAAATCCGCGTTTCACAGCATGTTTTAATATCGGACGGTGCTGCGAGTTCCCAGAAGAGAAACCCCCCTGTCCCCGCTGTTTTTGGAGTTGAGAGATGACCCCGCCGCTTCCAGAACGCCAAGTTTCATTGCGTTACAAGAAACGCGGTATCTTTGATAACACACTCGCGGTGGCGACACGGAGACGGGAGCGAGAGGGGGCGGCGCGGACACGAGGAGTCGTCACCTACCCGAGAAGTTCCGGAAAAGCCGAGAAAAGGTGGAGAAGCGGTTGCGGTGCAGCCACTGCTGGGCCTCCTGCGGCGTGCTGGTGGGCAGGAGGTTCTGCGGGGACAGCGGCTCAGCGCGGCGGGCACAGCGCGGCGGGCACAGCGCGGCGGGCACAGCGCGGCGCCGCCAGCCCGGCCACACAACCCAACGCCGCATCCGGGCCAGGGCTTGGTTGAAAAGGCGATAGAGGAAGAGGAGGGAAGCGAAGGGGAAAGCACGAGGAGGATCGAGGCAATAAAAGGTCCCAGCGAGCTACAAAAGCTCCTCCCGGCCCCGTGTCAGGAATAACAAACTTCCTGAACGCCCGCGCCGCCGCACGGGATGTTTGGCATCCCAGCGCCTCCAAAAGGGGGTAGAACTGCCCCGAGGCGTTGAACTGGAGCAGGCGCTTCCCCCGCGAAGCGCGGCCACCCCAGCGCCGCCCCGAGACGCGTTCTGACCTGCGCGCCATCCTTACCACCAGCATTAGCTCGGGGGTGTGACTTACATCTGCGATCGGAGGGGGGGGCTCGGGCTGGTGGTTTGGGGACCCATTGCTGGGGCGGGGAAAAACAGAGCCCGAAAGGGCAAAACGCGCGGTTAGAGTCGCTTTTCCCCTCCCGGCACCAACCGCCACCCTCCGGAGCCGCGGGAACGAGGGGCCGGACGCGCTGCGGCCACGAGACCCGGCGGCGCTCGGCTCCCGCGGCTTCGCTCGGGTTGTTCTCCCCGGTGTGCAGCCGGAACCCGCGGGACACGCAGCCCTGGCCGGACTCACCCTTCGCCAATGGAGAAGCTGCTGTGGGAGCTGTTGAAGCCGGGGGACGGCGTGTTGTTCACGTACGTGATCTCGGGCCAGGGCGAGCACTGCGGAGAAAAGCCAGGTCAGGGATGCGCACCGACCCGCTTTGCTCATGGTGATCTGCTCTGCTCAGTGATCCACTCTGCTCAGTGATCTGCTCTGCTCACAGCGATCCGCCCCGCTCACGGCGATCCGCCCTGCTCACAGCGATCCCCCCTGCTCACAGCGATCCCCTCTGCTCAGTGATCGACCCTGCTCAGTGATCCGCCCCGCTCACGGCGATCTGCTCTGCTCACAGCGATCCGCCCCGCTCACAGCGATCCCCTCTGCTCAGTGATCCACCCTGCTCAGTGATCCACCCTGCTCACAGTGATCCACCGCCCCGCTCACAGCGATCTGCCGTCCCACGAGGAAACGCAACTAAAGACTAAGGAGCGGGATCAAAGCAGCGACACCCCCTCTCAAAGCTCGGGTTTAGCGAGTCTCAGAAAGGCCAGAAGACGCAAAATTCATACGGAGTGGGATCTAAACCATCAATTCCAGCTTTTAACAACGTGGCCAAATGTCCTGGAGCAGAACAGCCCGTTCCTGCCTGCGTGGCTAAGCCAGGCTTGGTTAAACCACCCCCAGCGGCACAGCCCACCTCTGTGAGGATAGTTGTTTCGTAGGAAGGCTGGTATTTCTCTTTCTCATGAGGCGTTCGCTTCTCCATCTTCTCTCTGTCTGTCTTCTGCTTACGATCAGCTCCTTTGGGCTGGAAGGAAGATATTCCCGTTAAAACAGGAGCTATTCTGGTTAAACCAGGAAGTATTGCAGTTAAAACAGCGTGGATGGGCTGCAGGAGGTTGGACAACACGCAAGCGGCGGCAAAGGCGAGGGGAGCAGACGCCCCCACTGCCGGATCCAGATGGATCACGAGGAACAGCGACACAGCGAGGGGCTCAGAGCGAGACCAAAGCTTCTCGGAGCATCTCCCGAGCCGATAAGACTCAAGACTAAATGCGGGAGGTGTGAGGCGCCACACAACCTGCGCTCTCTCTACGTGTTGCTCTTGACCGACTGGGTTTGTAGCCTCAGCAGCACCCAGACCCGACGGATAGAAAGGAAATAGCGGGGGGTGCGGCAGCACAGGGACCGCGAGGCGCTTGTGCAGACCAGCTCGGCCGCCGTCCCGCACCGGGACGTTCACCGGCTCCCGGTTTGTGTCCTACCGGGGAAAGCGGAGCCGAGGGGCCGCCTGAGGTACCTTGAAGACCTTGATCTGGCAGCTGGCAGAGTGCAGGTGCTCCGTGTACTCGCCGTTCTCGTTCTCCTTGAAGGTGTCGATCTGCACGCGGAACGGCACCCCCTTCTCGCCGCCGTGCTTGCGCATGGTGAACTCGGTGCTGATGCAGTGCACCTGCGCACAGCCAAAACCCGCTCTGAGAACCGCCACGTACCCCAAATCCCCCATCCCCTCCCCGGACCCCGGGCAGCGCCCCCGCTGCAGCGCCCCGCTGCTGCTTCACTGCTCCCACCTAAACAAAGCACTTTCTTCCCCCTTGGACAAGTTATTTTTGCCCGTTTCTTCTTTACCTGGATAAAGACGGACGTTCTCTTGGAAGGGTCCCACAGAAACTCCACCGTGTTGAGCTGCGTCGGGTTTGCTCGCGGGTCGATGATGCCCACGGACATGGGGATGTCTGCGGGAGAACGAGCCGCGCTGTGCGCAAGCGCCAGAGAACGCGCAGAAGAACCGACCGCGTCCCGGAGCGCAGGATCAACACGGAGCGTTCGAAGGAGGCGCCGGGGACTCACCGATGTCCAGGATCCTGTCCCCGGGCCGGTTCCAGCGCCAGCCCTCCAGCTGCTGGTGCTCCGTGTACTGCAGCCGCCGGTCGTGAAACACCACGCGGAATATGCTCTGCGGGAAACACCGTCAGCGCCGGAGCCGACGGGGACGGACAGGCCCCGCGGAGAAACCAAAGCAAACCACACTTGGCCGGACCCCAGGGGGCTGGTCCCAGCACCATGCGGGGAGAGAAAACACCAAATAACCCCCCAGCGGCGCCGGAGCCGGAGCCACCCCCGCGGCTGTGCCACGCTGGCCCCACGGGACGGCCCCACGCGCTCCCCTCACCTTGACCAGCTTCCCGTTGATCTCCGGCAGTTCCCCGATCTTCCTGTTGTCCAGCATGCGGATTTCATAGGACTGTCCTGCGGGGGAGCCCAGGGCACCCGCCCGTTAATCGGCCCCTTCTCCGGCGCTTTGATGCCTTTTTCTGCCACGTTTAACGGGGGTCACACCCGTAACCCCTCTCAGGGAGGGATCCTCCTCCTCCTCCTCCTCCTCCTCCTCCTCCTCCCCCCCTGCTCGCAGCGACACTTCCAGGAATCACCCCGATTTGCCATGAGCTCCATCCGCCTCGTGTCGCCAACCCGCGTGAATTTGGCCACGCGGGGCGTTTCCGCGGCGGCTCCTCTCACCTTGGTTGAGATAGGTGAGCGTCTCGTCGTGCAGCTTGATGGCCGGGGAGGTGGCGGCGCACAGCACGTACTGGAAAGGCAGAATCTTGTTCTCGTTCTCGGGGGGCAAACTCGACTCCTCCTGCTTGAAGATGGGCAGGGCGAGGACATCGCTGCGGGAGAAGCGGCTCGTCAGGCTCCGGCGCCGCTGCGCGGGAACCGCAACACCCCCCACTGCAAAACCAGCCGAGGCGAGCGCGGGGCGCAGCCGCAGCGCCGAGCGCGAGGGGTCGGGCGCCCGCCAGGAAAGAGTTAAACCAGCCTCTTGCTCCCCTCTGGTTGAACATTAAAAGTCTTTCCCGAGATAAAACTGGACTTACCTGGGCAAATACCAGGTCCCACCTTAACAGGGATTTAACCCTTTGGTGTCCAGTGACTGAATGCACCCACCCAGGGGGACGGCGGAGCCAAACCCGCCAAACGCCCTCAAATCCATGAAAAGAGGGGAAAAAATAGCGATGGCAAAGCTGTGTGGAGGGAACCGTCCAACCGGGCCTTGGTCACCATCCCCGCGCTCCTACAACCCCAGTCCAGGGAGCCAGGGAGTCCAGGTTCGTCAGCAAACTGTCTAACGAGGAACAGCCTCAGGGACCGCCCCGCACCTACCGAGCCTCGGCCATGGGGACACGGAGACCCCCCGGGAAAGCCAAAGAGCCCCAAACGGGCTCAAACCCGAGGCGTTTGTTGAAATCTTCGCCCCGTTCCCACGAGGCGGCAGCAAATGTCAGAAGTCAGGCCGGGGCGGGCGCCGCGCTCCCCCCGCGCCACCGGCTCTATTTACGGCACGAGAACCTCCCCAAAACAGCGTCGGGTTTCAGGCGCCCGAGCCCACGTGGAGCTTTGCACACCGGTAACACCAGCACCAAGGGCTCCCGCGGGGCTCGGCCTCGGGAAGCCTCCGGCGCCGGAACCCGGCGGCAGGTGGGGCTGGAAACGCCTCGAAGCTGCGGATTCCCTCGCGCGAGCGGAACTTGGAGGCAAAGGCGACGGGTTGAGCTCCACGGGGGCAAATCTGCGCGGCAGGACGAGCCCAAGTGACCCAGCACGGGCTCTTCCACCCGCAATGGGGGTTCGCCCACAGCCCGGGGAACCCACGAGGACACACGCGCAGAGTGGGCAGGGGCCGCACAGCCCAGCCGCGGGGTGTCTGCTGCCCAAACTGCCCCCAGAGCCGCCAGGGGCCAGCGGGCTCTTTGCCACCACAAATGCACCCCCATTGCAGCGGCCACCAGGAACTCGCCCCAAATTCAAACTGCCACCAAGAATTTGCCCCAAATTCAAACTGTCACCAGGAGTTCGCCCCAACTTGCAGCTGCCACCAGGAATTCACCCCAAATTCAAACTGTCACCAGGAATTCACCCTAACTTGCAGCTGCCACCAGGAATTCACTCCAAATTCAAACTGTCACCAGGAATTCACCCCAACTTGCAGCTGCCACCAGGAATTCGCCCCGAATTCAAACTGTCACCAGGAATTCGCCCCAAATTCAAACTGCTACTAGGAATTCACCCCAACTTGCAGCTGCCACCAGAAATTCGCCCCAAATTCAAGCGGCCACCAGGAATTCGCCCCAAATTCAAACTGCCACCAGGAATTTGCCCCGAATTCAAACTGTCACCAGGAATTCGCCCCAAATTCAAACTGTCACCAGGAATTCACCCCAACTTGCAGCTGCCACCAGGAATTCACCCCGAATTCAAGTGGCCACCGGGAATTCACCCCAAATTCAAGCGGCCACCAGGAATTTGCCCCAAATTCAAGTGGCCACCAGGAATTCACCCCAAATTCAAACTGTCACCAGGAATTCACCCCAACTTGCAGCTGCCACCAGGAATTCACCCCGAATTCAAGCGGCCACCAGGAATTCGCCCCGAATTCAAGCTGCGCCCCGAAGCCGGGCCGCGGCGCCGGAGCGGGCTGTCCCGTGGCCCGGGCTGTCCCGTGGCCCGGGCTGCCCCGTGGCCCGGGCTGCCCCGTGGCCCGGGCTGCCCCGTGGCCCGGGCTGCCCCGTGGCCCGGGCTGTCCCGTGGCCCGGGCTCCCCGGCCCCGCGCCCGCTCACCTCATGCTGTAGGCGCCGGCGCCCAGCTCCTGCCCGATGCCCGACAGGCTGGCGTCGAAGTCCTGCACCAGCCCCGACTCGATCACCTCGTCGGCCAGCGGCAGCTTCAGCGCCCAGGCCATGGCTGCTCCGGCCGCCCCCGCTGCTGGGGCTCGAACTGGGGACCCCAAGGGGCACCGCAGGGACTCAGCCCCAAGGCCACAGACCCCCCAACCTGCAGCCCCCCTGGGGAGAGCGACGCCCCAGGACCCACAGACACCCCGCGACACAGGCGGGGGCCTCACCCTGAGGGGACCCCCAAACCCCTGAGCCCCTCCAAGGGGCTGCACCCCCAGGGGACCCCCCCAAGCCGAAAAATCCCCCCAAAATCCCGTCAGAAGCCCGCACCCCCCCCGAGACTCCCCTCCCGGGGACCCCCGGGCCCTGCCGCCCCACCAGGGGCCGCCCTGGCGCCAAACCCGCCGCTCAGGGGGCGCCCCCCGGCCCCTGCGCTGCCCCCCCGGCCGCCTTCCCGAGGGGCCGCCCCGCCGGAGCCCCCGGAGCCCCCGCTGCCGCCGCTCCCGCCCCGGCCCGCGGCCCCGCAAGATGGAGGCGGCAGCGCCGCGGACCCGCCGACCCCTCCGCCAGGGGGAGCTGGCCCCGCCTCCCCGCGGCCTCCAGCCAATAGCAGCCGCGCGCACCCGGGTGACGCAAGTGGCATATAACCAATGGCGAGCTTCGCGCTGAGCCCGCCGCGCGGTGATTGGGCGCGGGGCGGGGCGCGAATGTCGCGGCGTGGGGCGCTCGGGTCCGTGCGGCGCCGCTCGGCGGATCGCGAGTTCGAGGCCCGGCCGCGGCTCTTGCGGGCGCGGAGCTGCGCGGGTCTCCGCCCGCAGCGGGTCCGGGGGGGTTTCTCCCTCCCGGGGCTGCAGCGGGGACGGACAGAACGATGCGCCCCGCTTGGGGACGGCCCAGCCCCGTCCTCGGAGCCACTTCCCCAAAAACCTGCATGCTGGTGGCATGGGGAGCCAAGAACAGCGCCCCCTGCAGGGCTCGGGAGCGGGGGGGGGACGAGTAGGGACCCCCCGCCCCCCGGAATAAAAGGAAAAAGGAAAAGAAAAAAGAAAAATACAGTTTATTTCACACCACTACACCAAGTGCATCGGGGTCCCGCGGCCCCGCGGGTGACCCGGCGGCCCCTCCGCCCCCCCCAACCTCCCCTGTGCAGCCCCCGCTTTTCCCCATCGGGCCCCCAGGTGGGGGAGGCGGGGAGGGGACGCTGCCCCCGTCACGGGGTTTGCCCCCCAAAACCCTCCTGGGGACCCTGGTGAAGTCCCCACTGTCACCCACAGCGATGTCCCCACGGCGGGGGGGGGGGTCACCAAAATCACAGAGGGGGTGAAATCTGGGCTGTGACGCTACCTCGGAAACACGGGAAAACGGCCAAAAACCAAAAATCACTCCGTTTTGTTCAGGGGGGCACAGAGTCGGGGGCGCAGCGTGCAGGCGGGGCGGGTGACACCGGATGCGTGAAGACGGACGGACACACGGACACGGACCGGGGGGCACGGACACGGGGCCAAAGTGCTGCTGGCAGGAGGCGGGTGGCAGCGGGGGGGGCGCCGGGGGCGCCGCTTCAGGGCAGCTGGAAGACGTTGAGTTTACTGGTGTTCTTGAGCGTCTGGCGGCGGTTGCAGAACCAGACGCGCACGACCTCGCGGTCGTAGTTGAGCTGGCGCGCGATGTCGGTGATCTCGGGGCCCGTGGGCAGCGCGTTCTTCTCGAAGTGGGCGTTGAGGGCCTCGATGGCCTGCGGTGTGAACGACGTGCGGCGCTTGCGCTTCTTGGAGGGCTCCCCCCCCACGAACTCCAGCAGGTTCTGCTGGCCCTCGCGGTTCCGCAGCTCCGCCTCGCTCAGCCACTTCTCCAGCACCGGCTTCAGCTTCTGCGCGCTTTTGGGGGTGATGTCGAGCTTCTCGAACCTGCGGCGAGGGGACGCGGGGCTGGGGACGGCGGCTCCGCGGGCAGCGGCCCCGGCCTCCTCCTCCCCATCTTCCTCCTTTTCCCTTGTCTCCATCCCTTTCCCTTGTCTCCCTTTCCCTTGTCTCTGTCCCTTTCCCTTGTCTCCGTCCCTTTCCCTTGTCTCCGTCCCTTTCCCTTGTCTCCGTCCCTTTCCCTTGTCTCCGTCCCCTTCTGCAACTTTGCCAGTTCTCCAATTTTCCCCCTTTCTCCCATTCCCCCCTTCCCTAATTTTCCCTTTCCCCAATTCCCTCTCTCTCCAACCTTCCCCTCTTCCCATTTTCCTCCCTTTCCCTTATTTCCATCCCTTTTCCTAATTTTCCTCCCCTTCCACAACTTTGCCAGTTCTCCAATTTCCCCCTTGTCTCCAATTTCCTTCTGTTCTCCCATTCCCCTCCTTACCCAACTCCCCTGGTGCTCTCGGTGCCCCCGTTGCCCCCAGTGCCGTGGTGCCCCGGTGCCCCCGTTGCCCCCAGTGCCGTGGTGCCCCGGTGCCCCCGTTGCCACCAGTGCCGTGGTGCCCTGGTGCCCCCATTGCCCCCGTTGCCCCCAGTGCCGCGGTGCCTCTGTTGCCGCCGGTGCCCCTGTTGTCCCCAGTGCCCCTGTTGCCCCCCAGTGCTGCGGTGCCGCGGTGCGCGGCTCACCTGCAGATGGCCGACTGGCTGTAGGCGGGCCCGGCGGTGGCCGTGAGCGCCTGTCCCACCTGCGTCTGCGTCAGCCCCAGCGACAGGCGCCGGATCTTGAAGTTCTTGGCGAACTCGCGGATCTCCTCCAGGTTGATCCCGTCCTCGTCGGCGCCGGGGGCGGCCGGCGGCTCTGGGGGGGCAGGACGAGCAGCCCCGCGTCAGGCGCACAGCCAGGGCCCGGGGTGCGGAGCACGGGGGTGCAGCGTCCCCCAGTGCCCCCAGCACCTTCCCCATAGCCCTGGGGATCCCAGACCCCAGTGTCCCCCAGTGCCCCCAGCATTCACCCCATCCCAGGGGGTCCCAGACCCCAGTACCCCCAGTATCCTCTCCCCAGTTTCAGGGGGTCCCAGACCCCAGTATCCTCAGCATCCTTCCCTCAATTCCAGGGGATCCCAGATTCCAGTGCCCCCAGTACACCCAGCATCCTCTCCCCAGTTCCAGGGGGTCCCAGACTCCAGTAACTCTCTTCCCAGGGCACCCCAGTCCCTGCCATTGCCCCAGTAACCTCCCAGTATCCAGAGCATCCTCCTGCCATCCCAAGGGATTCCAGACCTCAGTTTCCCCCAGTGTCCCCAGCACCCTCCCCCCAACTCCAGGGCCCCCCATTGCCCAGTGTCCCTCTTCCCAGGGGACCCCAGTATCCCCAGTGCGACTCACTGGAGACCAGCTGGCTGACGGTGGGGGTGTCGGAGCAGGTGATGGGGACGGGGGCGGCGGGCGCCTTGGTGGCGGGGGCCGGGTTTGTCACCACCACGGCCGGCGGGGCCAGCGCCGGGGCCGGCTGGATGGGCTGCACCTGCGGCGAGGGGGTCAGCACCCAGCACCCCCTTCTCCAGCCCCGCCGAGCCACCGCGGGACATCGAGGTGACACTGGGACCTCCCCGGCTGGGTTTGGGGTGTCCCGCCACAGGGGCTGGGGGGCGACCTGCTCCTCTGCTCATGCCAAGGGGGGTTTGGTCCCAGCTGGCACACATGGGTGGCACAGAGAGCAGGACAGGCCACGGGCCAGAGGGGACACGTCCCCAAGGTGTCCATGAGGTCCCACAGCAATGTGGCCGGGTCCCAGAAATGCTCATGTCCCCCCAGAGCAACGTGCTTGCGACCCAAAGCCGTGTGGCTGGTCCCCAAGATGCTCATGTACCCCAAAAGCCATGTGGCTGGTCCCCAAGATGCTCATGTGCCCTAAAAGCCGCGTGGCCACGTCCTGAAGATGTTCCCGTGCTCCCAAAACAACGTGGCCAGTCCCAAAGCCACACGATGGGGACACTGCCGGCCCTTTGGCCACACGGTGGGGACACTGCCGGCCCTTTGGCCACGTGGCGAGGGATGCCAGCAGCCCTTTAGCCACTCAATGGGGACACTGCCAGCTCTTCGGTCAAACAGTGGTGACGCTGCCAGCCCTTTGGCCACACGGCGGGGACGCTGCCAGCCCTCTGGCCGTGTGACAGGGACACCAGCAGCGCGGTGGCCCCGTGCTCACCTCGTTCTTGGCGGGGGGCTCGGGGGTGCCGGTTTTCTTGCCGGCGGGCGCGGGGCCGGCGCCGGGGGCCAGCGTGGCGATGACCTGGCCCTGGGCGTTGAGCAGCAGCTGCGGCGTCACCGTCTGGACCTGCAGGCTGGGGGCCGGCAGCGTGGGGGGGACAGCGCTGGCCGTCACCCCGGGGGGGTTCACCACCCACGGCAGCGTCCCGATCACCTGGGGGCGAGGAGAGCCGGGCTGGGGCTGCAGCCATGAATGGCCTCCCCGGCACGGGGGCCAGCGGGGGACAAGGACAGGCCCCGCGGTACCTGGCCCTGCGCGTTGGTCAGGATCTGGCCCGCGATGCCCTGCACGCTGGGAATGGCGTTGGCGATGACGGGGGCGGCCGCCAAGGAGCCCAGGAGCTGCGTCTGCCCCCCCAGCGAGGCCGCGCTGATCTGCGGGAAGCGAGAGCCGCGGCTCAGGGACGGGGGCGGCGCCGCAGGCCACCGCGTGTCCCCCCACGGCCGGCGCCCGTCCCACAGCGCGGCCGTCCCGCCTCGCCGCGACGCTGTCCCTTGATGTCCTTAAATCCATCCGGTAGGCTCAGCTTAAAGTGAAGCTGCCGGTGCAGCTGCTCGTCCTTCGATGGGGAAACTGAGGCAGGGCCCTCGTGCACCGCCGGGAGGTGGCGGCTGAGCCAAAGCGCTTCATCCCCGGGGAAACGTGACCTCTCGCCGCTCCCCGCGGCCGCGCCGGCACCGGGTGCCGAACTCCACGCCCCGGGCTGTCGGGCTCCTTACTATGCCGGGGTTAAAGGCGAATCCGGCCGGCTGGACGGTGATCTGCGTCTCCAGGGGCTTGGCGGCGGGGGGCGCGGCGGGGGGCTGCGGCAGGATGGGGGGCTGCCCGGCGGGCGCGGGGAACACGCCGGGGGGCTGCAGGGGGGGCCGGGGCTGTGCCGGCTGCACCGGCGCCGCGATGGTCGCGTTCAGCACGGCGGCGGCTGCGGAGCAAAGAGACGGAGAGAGCGTGAGGAGGGGGCGCAGGGACGGGGGAGACCCTCGGTGTGACCCCCCACCCCACGGCCCTTCCCCCCGGGACCGAATCAGCGGGTGATTCGTCTCCCAGCGCTCGTGGTATCGCAGCCCCAGGTCCCGGGCGCTGGGTCTCACCCAGGGTGGGGGCACCTTGGGGGTGCCACCATCTCCCCGTATCTAGAACCGCCCTGGCCGGGCTCCTTCCAGAGACAATTCCCTCTTACGGGAACGGGCACGAACCCGGCGCTGGGGGCACCGACCCCCTTCTCTCAAGCCCCCAGGTGTCCCCCTCGCAGAAGCTGAGCCGCTGCCATGGGGGCCACCCCGGCACCCCAAACCTGAGCTGCACCTCACCCGCCGCCCTGCCCCGCGTCCCCCACCTTTCCTACAAAAAAGCCTTCAAGAGGAGCCGCCGTTTAGCCAAACCAAGCGCCAGGGCGCCAAAAACGCCGGGAAAAGCTCAAAAACTCAACCCACCTCAAAAGGGGTGGAGGGTGGACGTGGAAAACGGGGGATTAGCAGCAAGGGCTGTGCCTTACAGGCCAGTTTTCAATAAGGGCTCTTGAAACCAGGGCTCAAAGGCAGAGCCAGCGGGTAAGGAAGGAGGTTTAGCGACACCGAGCCCCCGGGCGCAAGGCGGGGGGAGCGCGCGCCGCCGAAACCCGGGGGTTACCTGGCAAACTGGCTATGGGCGGTTTGAAAATTGCCCCCGAAGGAGAAGCGGCCGTCAGTCCGGGCAGCGCAGCGACCGTCGCTGCAGGGATTGTCCACACGGCCAGCCCCTGCTGACCTGCCGCTTGACCTGCAATACTGATGGGGATAAGAAGAGGTTGAGTAACTGTCCCTGCGGGAACCATTACTCCCGTCACAACTGTTGCTAAGTTTTCCTGAGTCAAGACCTGCAAAAGCAAACAAGATTTAAAAAAGAACGGCAATCAACGCCACTGCAGACAGCATCAGCGGAGAATTTCAGCCTCGCTAAGGGGCGCGGGGAAGCCGCGGCCCCGGGTCCCTCCCGCCCGGCGGCTGGGCGCGCAGCCCGCGGCCCCCTCTCCCTGCGGAGACCGGGGGCGTGGGGGGATCCCCCCGCTCTTCCCTGGCAAAGCGCCCGACGCGTCTCTGGCGGCACCTCGGCGCGTGGCGAGGGCGCCGGGGGGGACGGCGCCGCGGTTCGGGGCGCTCGACGCGCACCCCGCGCCGCCAGCGCCCGTCTCCGCCCCGGGGTTTGCTACAGCGAGCGGACGCCTCCCCGGCCCCCCCGTGTCCCCCCCTGCGTGGCCGCGGGGTAGTTACCTGCGGGGCGGCCTGCACGGCCAGCGGGGCCAGCGGCTGCTGGGCTGGGGGGGCGCCCGAGGGGCCGGCGGCCGGGACGGCGCTGGGGGACGCGGCGGCCGGTTTGGATTTGCCTGGGGGAGAGGAGACGGGTTGGAGAGACACCAGGGGTGGGGGCACCCAAATTACAGCACCCAGGGAATGAGCACCTTCCCATGGGGGCCCCAGGGGGGTGAGGGTGGGGGCCCCCAAATTACAGCACCCAGGGAACAAGCACACTCCCATGGGGGCCCCAGGGGGGTGAGGGTGGGGGCCCCCAAATTACAGCACCCAGGGAACAAGCACACTCCCATGGGGGCCCCAGGGG